>NC_064551.1:14359026-14659026 GCF_023856365.1 Brienomyrus brachyistius | reverse complement strand
CTACCGAAGGAGACGCACCGATGTCCCCGCCTTCCCTCGCTCGGCATTGGGAAACTCACTACGGCGAGCAACCTGAGAACACCGGAAGTCGACGCCCTTGGCAACCTGTGGCAGCCAATCAGCCTCCGAGTAGCAGACAATAGGGCGGGGATAAAAGGGCCAATGTAATATTTAGCAAGGGAGTGGCTCGTGCAGTATGTGACGGGACTTTTTCTTAACCTGCAGTAACATTTCTGTAGGTGAAGACCTTACAGACCCACCGAGAAGGTCACGTCCCGTGACCTGTGACCCGCAAATGGCTCTGCAAATGCGATTTGAAAGACACGTGTAAAGTTACGCGACTTTACACTTAACGATGCCCACTGTTTATTTCTATCAGGTATGCGCCAATAATATGAAAGCTGGTTTAAGTAAAAAAAGAAATTATATGGAACAAATGTAAAATGGTAAGATTTCGACCTCACCCCACCAAAAAAAAGGAAGTCGTATATTTCTTTAAATTATTAGTATGCTAGTACAAAATGTCATCCCACCCACCACCCCTGAATTATTTAAATTCAGTAAAATCCAGATGATCAGATGTCGAGCATTTAGCAGGAAAGTTCTCATAAATATTCAAGCTATGGCCATGTATTTAAAGTATGGTGCGAGTAGGATTTGCATAAGTATTTTTAGACGCACCAGGAACATTAAATATTTGTTCTCAGGATCTGGTGACAATTTTGTGCATTTAACATGCAGAAAATGATTGCAAAATATGCACAGATAATATAGGGTAGAATCTTAACTTCAGCATTAACCACGGGAATTGACTTGGGTAGTTATCTAGTGGAAGCCAGAGGAGAAGTGTTTAATAAGTATATTGTGGAGCCAGGCAGACCCAGACATCACTGGTGGCTTTTGCGGGGAAAAGCAGTTCTTTTTATTTCAGCCCTGAAAAGGACTGTTTTCAACCCACAGTTAAGCAAGAACAAATCTCACAATGCAGGAGCAAGTGTTTCTACACTACAAACATGAGGTGGCATACAGGCTAAGTGTTCACAAATCCATCAGAGACATGCAAGGGACGGGCAGGAATCAAGTGCAACACAGGTAAGTACACTGCGACAATCAGGAACACCCCACAAGTATTTACAACACACGACCAGATGGTGGGGGCGGCATGGTGCTGCAGTGGTTAGCACTGTCACCTCACACCTCTGTCGCTTCACACGTGTGTAGAGTTTGCATGTTCTCCCCATGTCGTCGTGGGGTTTCCTCCGGGTACTCCGGTTTCCCCCCACAGTCCAAAACATGCTGAGGCTAATTGGACTTGCTAAATTGCCCATAGGTGTGCATGTGTGAGTGAATGGTGTGTGAGTGTGCCCTGCGATGGGCTGGCCCCCCATCCTGGGTTGTTCCCTGCCTCGTGCCCATTGCTTCCGGGATAGGCTCCGGACCCAGTAGGATAAGCGGTTTGGAGAATGGATGGATGGGATAAGCGGTTTGGAAAATGGATGGATGGATGGACCAGATGGTGGACGAGTGCTGGGCTGAAAGCAGGCACTGGAGATGCTGTGCTGCTAGGGGGCACTAGGGGAAGTCAGGGTATTAGCAGCAGCTGGGGACTGGGTGTTCTTTGGGCGATGCGTTCTCAATGCACAATGTCTCAATGCACAATGACAAACTGGGCCCCGGGACAAGTCTGTACCCGGCACACAACATCCGACAACCATCCCAACACCAGACATGTTCCCTGCCAGCAGCCTGACAACTTCAGGGAGAGTCCCTTCCTCCAGCAAAGGTTATATAACCACACTGCCGTGATGATGTCCAACGTCGGAATGGCAGTGCAAGTTATATGCCTGCTTCTGCTTCTGCTCTGCCATGGTCAAGTGGCCCTGGATACCAGCAATCGGAGTGTGAATCGGCACACAGTGCTCAGGGTCACAGAAGTGGAGCGCAACACTTACCAATACCTGGCAATGGGCCGCAGTCCCCTGATTGCCATTGGCAAATTGCAACAATTTGGTTTTCTCTCGGTCATGTGTCTTAGCCATTCTGATGCTTAGTCACACAGTAACTGAACTGTAGTGATGTCACCTTGTCATGTGGCAAGTTTGACGTCATACCTTAGCTGGGGACTTGAATCATTAATCTAGCAGACTGATCATCTTGCCTGGAAAGTTGTGTTGACCGTCCGTGGTCTCTTGTCCCCCTCTGCGCCACACCTGTTATGGCCTGCTGTAATCTCTGTTCTGCGTCACAGTAATGGGGTTGGTTTGAATGACAGCTAATTGATTTTATTGAATCTGGATCATACTTTGTGAGCCTGTGTGTTTTTAATTGTGGGAGGGGGTAGTAGGGTTAGCAGGATTCAGGTTTGGAAAGACCTTGTTTTTTTCTTTACCCCCTCTGTCCCTCGAGGCGGTTTCATGTACATCTTGTTTGTTAATCCTTTTCCTCTCCAACGTTCATGCCAGAGTGTTTGGTAACGCAGCTCCTCTTACATAATCCGTATGCTCTCACACGCAGAGCCGTTTGTTGTCCTTTTCTGTTAAGATGTCTCCATGGAAAATGGCTTGATGGCTTCTTCATCTGCGACAGGAGCTGCAAACCGAAAGGTTCCGTCGGCTTCAGTCCCAGGAGGAGCCTTGTGGTTGTATCCCGGAGCGAAGCTCTTAACCCGAACGACCTCTGGATAAAATCCAGCTGTATAAACTAGTGTAAAATAGTGTATGGTATAAGCTACATAAGCCACCTAAAGCACCTGCAAAGTTGCTGGGTTATGAAGTCCCCCTGGCCAGGGGGGGGTCAGCCAGAAGCCACACGCTCAGAAGCAGCCAAACAGAAAAATGTGGGGACAATCTGGCTCTGCTAGAGAAGTGGATGCCTTTCAGATATCGCTTTCCAACACCAGGAATCTCGGTACAGAAACCTGTTGATAGTTTTATTTTGTAGGGAGGGTAGGGGTTTGGATTAGAAAAGTAACAAAGTGCAACCTGGGTGGTGTTAATGGTCTGACCAGCACATGCACTCACATAGTACATCTACATAAGACACAGACTCTTGGTAATTTCCTCTGTGTGGTTTTGATGAGAATTCACCGATATAATAGTCATGGTCAATCAAATACGGTGGAAGAACGGCTTTAAGGCGATTTATCTTTCCTGGCAAATGAGCGTCAGATCACGCTGCCCCCATACTGTCCTGTATTAGTAATCTTCAAGCAGAAATAGCCTCAGAGGATCAGATCTTAAATTAATTACGATAAACCCACAGCCGTTTTTGCTGTGAAGAAAAATTAGGCTATATCCTGTCGAACGCTGAGGACAATCCGTGATATATATATATATATATCTGGGCACAGCATGTACTGTACAGTGTTGATAGGAATGACTGATTCACTGATCGGTGCATTTTGCCATTTGCTACCGTTCCAAACCGCACATGTTGCACTATTTAAGTACACATCTGCATCTAATTTAACAAGTCGAGACTGATTAAGCAACTATAATGAATTTCAAGCCATTAATCCAGGCCAAGAATTCGCCGAACAGCTGAGGCCAAACAGACAATAAACAATTTGATCGGATCAGAGTGTTTTGCCACAGTAGAGCCCCAGGCCAGTCTAATCAAAGTCAGATCTTCCTTCTTACACCATTAGAAATTTTCTCCACATAATTTACGTCACTGTATAAGTAAGTGTCCCAATAGCTAGCACACTTATCTTATCTTTAGACAAAGAAAAATCCTATTACAGCCTCAAGGGGAATTATGTTGCTAGATATTAAAAAAGTTTTGCTTTCGTTTGTGGATTTGTTGAACTATTCCAAACACTTTATCATCCACACCCAGAGAGTGGTCACAGTACCCCTGTAGCATCTCACACAGGGAAAATAAAAATCTCTGCTCAGGGACGGTGTTTGTCATGCAGCATCGCTCAGAGAGCCGAGCTCACACCCAATAGTCTTGTGGATTAACCTGTATTTATGCTGCTCAGATGATTTACTTGAGTCTTTGGTCGCTACATATCTGGTGGGATTGTAAGAGACTTTATAGGGGCGAAGTAGACAGAGATGCTAAGGTTGACTGGCGCGTGGTAGCACTCGGCACGCTGCGTAATCCCTTCCTAACGGAATGAGCTACATAACATTCCATCAGGACGCTTCTGAAAGCTTTCTGAACCAAGTCCGCATTTGGACCGCTGTGTGGCACATCTTGCTTTTCAATTTTAACATTATCGTGATCATTTTCTGTAATTATACAGCTACTCGGATGTGTGCAAAAATAAAGTCCTGAAAGATTGCGGTGCTCTGCTCTGCATTCCGGTCACACGCATCCTGCATCCAAAGTGTCCCATGGCATATTTTCTCATGAAGAACACCCTGAGAAATAAGCATCTCCTTCATCTGACAAACAAGGTTGTCTCCCCACCGTCCGATAAGGATCACAAAAACAAGCTTCTGCTCAGTGATTTAGGCGACTTTTTTTTTTATTCTATAAACAAAGCAAAAAGAAAGAAGAAGAATTCTTGTCATGAAGTTACTCTTAAATTGTCCTCTCATCTGTGGCATCGTGGTTTAAATAATCATTTGGGGTGAGTGTCACTACGCGCAATCGGTGCCGGAGCTGATAAGACAACAAAGGGAATCGAGTCCGATACAGCCACCTAATTACTGTAGCCCTCTCTCGGTATGCCTGGCGCTGGAAGATAAGAGGCAGGGGACCCTGTGTTGTATATTTAACAGACAAAACAAGAGGGAGAAAGGGTGCTTTGTCTTCCCTTAGCTGAACCAGGTTTGCAAGTGCTGCTGGGTGTGGGGACCGACCTGAGGGTGCGCTGTGGTGCCTGAGGAGGAGACAAAGCAGGGGGACCGTCATCAAATTATTGAGGCTACTGGGTTCCAGAGTACTAGGCCATCTGACCTCTCTTTCCCTTTACTCATAGTATTTTTGCTATAAGCTATTATACTGATAACATGCTATTAGAAAACATTTTCAGTTCATCAATACATCACCAGAATGACAGCAATAATAATCATCGTGATTGTTTGTTGTCATGCCCAGCTCGTCCGCTCCTCGTGTGTGCCATGCCCCCTGATTACCCACGTGTGATTCCCTGATCGTCTCCTGCTGTGTCCGATTACTTTGATTAGTCCTGTCCTATTTTAAGTCCTGGTCTTACCTGTTTCCCTTGTCTGTCATTGTGGTTAGTTGTGGATCTATGTTTCCTGCTCCCAGTACCCCAAATAAACCCCGAGTTTTGCCCCGATATTTGCCTGTTCGCCTGCTCCTTCCCAGCCGACCCGCACGATCGCCGCTTTGTCCGCCAGAGATCGTGACAGTTTGTAGTTCTTATGATGTGGCGATCTAAAAATGTATGGTATGACATCATAACGATGTTACCAAGGTAACCTAGTGTGAGACTCCCACCATAGGCACATACATCAAAGGCATTAATTCTACCAGCATCGAGAATAAAACAAGGCCATAAGAATCACAATCCAATGCCCCCCCCCCCCCCCCCAATCACACACACCTGAAGCCTCCATTCAAAATGGCATCGGTCAATGGATCATTCCAACAAATGTTGTGATGGTTCTTACAGGGAACCTACACTGGACCCAATTCCCACCTGTAGGGATGCTGCACGATGGTTCTCATCCGGTTCCTAACGGCAATGCAGTGATTTCACCAGGGCTGGCCTGTGATGAGGCTCAGATGTCAGTGTCTCTT
Organism: Brienomyrus brachyistius; assembly: GCF_023856365.1. Taxonomy (NCBI): domain Eukaryota; kingdom Metazoa; phylum Chordata; class Actinopteri; order Osteoglossiformes; family Mormyridae; genus Brienomyrus; species Brienomyrus brachyistius. The sequence continues at coordinate 14,653,308 of NC_064551.1, read as the reverse complement.
GCCAAAAGCAGTGACCTCAACAGCATTACCAAGAAGCCAAGAACTTCTGAGGAGGCCTCTTGGCCAGCTACCGCATAAGTATCTGTCACGCCTCAAGAATCGTAACTTAATTATGCTCTTCCGCCTTCTGTCGCTCAGGGAAGCAGATTCTGCCTTGCTAAAAAAAACACGCACAATGTCCTCACATTTGTCCCAGCAGTATTCTGTTTGTAACTAACTTATGAGATATTGAAACTGCTGGACTGGACCTGAAATCAATAGCTGTGGAGACTATAGGCATCAGAGTATCGGAGAGCATTGTCTTACATTCATGAGACACAATCTCACACTTCAAATGAAAAGAAAACTGAGCTTATGCCCTTTGAAAACATTGTCCCAGACAGGATTAGGCAACATGTGAAAGATAAATGAATAGAAAAGATATTTATAGTAGAGTGTGAAACAGTGACAAAAGAACTAATACTGTGTCATCTAAAAGTGATGTTTGTTCATCACTTTTGCCAAACAATGATATTTGAAATATCAACCTCTGTCTTTTCAACTTTGATGGCACTTTTTAAAAGTCTGGTTTCAAAAAAATTTAATCTGAATCTTGAGTAGCTAACCTGAACATGACCACGGTGTTTCAGAACATACCAATGCACACTGATAAAGTGCTACCATCAAGCCTGGCACTTTTCACAGTGAAAACACGGCCTTCACGTAACAGGGGAGGAACTTACCAGCAAAGCAAACAATAGCCTTTCCTGGCATTCCCACGAGGGGCTCTAGCATGTTCCATTCAGGTTGGAATTCCTCTCCACTTCCTGTTTGTTTGCCATGCATTGGAATGTGCCGGAAAAGTCACCATGGAGTGACCTGTATGTGACACCAAAGATGAAAAGTAAATGGTGAGGCATCAGTGTCATTCAGCTGATTCAAGTGTTTTGACTGGTAGTTCTGCATATTTTCTTTTTATTGTCATAATTTTTTCGACTGACTCATTCAGTTCTGTTCTTGTCATTTTGCTGTTGATTGCAATTGTAGTCAATGGTTCCCAAAGGTATGCTAGAGATAAATGTTTCCTGTTTTATGTTATTGCAAAGGTGTTACTAATTAAAAAGCACCAAATTAGACTGCTTGTTAATGAAATTTTTAACACAGAACAGCTCTTTCAGAACTATAATTTGGGCTTCAGTTTATTACTACTTGGAATCATTGTTTTTCTTAAAACCACTGGTTGTTTATAATGTGATAAATTTGTAGTATTTTTACGGCATTAAGTCCCAAGATTTTCTGTCAAATCACTGAGGGGCCTTGAGTTTTTACCCCAAGCACAGCTACAGGTCTGACGGCACTGGCTGTAAATGAGGGATGGCCAGTACCACGTACCAGTGCCACTGGAAACCCCAGGAAAGGGGGTCGCATCTGGAAGAGAAGAGGGATTGCTTTGGGGCTTAGAACCCATCCCCATCGGGTCCTGTCCTGCACTTTCAGCAGCTCGCAAATAAGTTCATAACAAAATACAGTTTTGCTAGGACAATAATAAAGGACACAGACCTGCCAGTTCAATGGCAAAGAAGCACAAACAAATGACAGGAAATGCCCATCTTGGCTAAATAATAATTATGAAAGATTTAAAATCTGATTTCTTCATAGCTCGTGATATTCAATACGAATCCATATCTACTGTATAAGAAAATATAGTTAAACGCTTATATAATTTCATACACGGAGAACAAATACGACTCTTGTTACTTATTCGCACTCACTAAATAATACTCTACGGAGTGTGAGCTGCACTTGAAAAGGAAAATATTGCACTCAGATATTTGTTTGAATATGTTTTCCCATCTTTTTGTTAAGCAAATGTCAAGCAAATGTATTTGCTTATATACGGACCACACAAAAACGAATTACAAGATATCTTTACTACCTGAACCGGTACTTAAACAGTTTATATGCACTACTGACAGATAAAGGCAAGGAGTCCGAAGTCAGTATTCATGATGAAAATGTTTTATCAAGTGGAAACAGACAGCGTAAACATAAAGTTAAGTGCGCTACAGTGAATTCAGACAGCGCGGTTTGTTCGTGTTCATTCAGTATCCGCCTAAAGATGTAGGCTATACGTCTGTAACTACATGATTGCAGTTCCAAAAGATATAAAATGAGGCCAATGTTCGTTTTACGAAAAAACGTTCCCAACGTGTGGATGATCTGTCAAATAACATACTCACAAACATAAAAATCTAATAGCCTAACCGGAAGATATTTGAACCATTTCACGGACACTACACATAGCTGATTTTTTTCACCTTGGCCACCAGATGGCGGTAATAGACTAATTGCAAAAAAGAACCAAACACTGAAAAAACGGTAAATACCAGTTTTTGAAGGACAGACAGGGAATTAACGTACGATAAGCTGCCCGAGGCTTTATAAAAAGATAAGGGGTTCTTACTCATAAATAAAAACGCATAAAAAGAAGATACAAACAATGTTTAAGGTGTATAATTTTTGCTAATTTTCAGCCCTGATTCTGACTCCTTAATAGATGCACCACCTGCTGGTGGTTCTGATAGTTACACTGCTCAAGGTAATCTTCAGTTTTCAGCTTCTGTATTGAAAAATGAACAAAAAATCAGCAGAACGTGGAGGCTTTCTGTCTACCCAGCAGCCTTATGCAGTTGACTGAACAGATGATTAAGCTTACTGACCTAATTCATTCATCACACTCAGTGGTGAGGTTGGTCCTGGTCTGAGGTGACTGGAGAAATGGCCCACAGGTCAGCTCCGAAGGGCCATGTCATTTCTTCCACTGAAGCCAGAAGCCAACGAATATCACACACACTCTCTCTTCAACATCTCTCCAAGTTTAAGAAGAATTTATAGGCAAATTCATTCTCATGACTTACACTCCAGAGTAGAAAAAAAAAACTCATTAAGGGAAGTGCTATGCAGATGTGGCCATACGATTTCCATATTTTGTAATCTAGGTCACATCTTTTTTTAAGGTCTAGAAACCAGGAAAAACGTGGCCATGCTGAAACTGCAAACAGGCTACAATAAAGTGGTCTGGAGATCATGGCTTCTGCTGTGAGCAATTTTAACAACAAGGCTGACCTTTTGATCGGATCTGGCCAGGACAGAGCTAACATTTCGCCATACACAGTAGGAACACAAGTGAGCTTTCATGTTCTCCCTATGTTCACAGGTTTCTTTCAGGCACAGCGGTTTCATCCCACAGTTCAAAGATTAGCATTTAGGTCACCTGGTATCTCTAAATTGTGCACACCGTGTGTGTGCACTGCGATGGACTGACATCCTATCCAATATTTCCTGTATTTGCTGGAACAGGCTCCCAGCTCATAGTGATTCTGTACTAACTAGACAATTATGGGAGTTGGACAGATGGATTCATATTAAAAGCATTACAAAAACAACAACCTAATGAGGATTTCTTAAAAACTCAAATGGGGCAGGGTTCTATAATTAAAAACTGATTGCATTTCCCCCCATCAACCAGTGTTCAGCCCACAGTCCAAAGACACATGGCGTGTGTGAATTGAGGTGCGTTAATCGTCCATAGGATGCGATTGTGTGCATGTGCCTGTCCTTTGATAGACTGGCATCCCAACAGGGCATCCCCCTGCTTTTCTAGGATGGGCTCCAGACTCATGTGGATAAGCAATTATGGGAAACCAGATGGATGATTTAAATGTTAAGCATGTTGGAATTCGCCGCATATTATCACATAATGGAGAAGAACGGAAGCCGCAAGCAAGATATGTGCAATACTGCTCTGAGGTCAATGCTGAACAGGCTAATTGGCTGAATTGTCAACTGACTTGGACCTAGATTTAGAGTTAACTTGACTACTGCTGCGGGCATTCATAATACATAGTAAACATGGCTATAAGGTCTTATGTCTTTTTATAGTTGTGTTTATAGTACTTCATGAATGCATTATAATGCATTATAACAACTGCTTTAAGTAAAGTGTTGCCGAAATTTTTTTTCCAAAGAAGATAGAATGTGAGTTTTTTCAAAGGTACTTGTTTCATCATTTACTCTCACAAATAGTGGAGGTATAGTACTACCTCTTGTACCTCTATGGACCACCTGGTGTGTGATGAGACATCCATATTATGGCTGCATGTGACTCCTCCCTGAGTGTAGATGCACCCCTAACCCTTTACGGCTAACAGCACTCAAGCTCCCCAGTTTGTTGCCGTTTCAGGCCAGCCTCAATTCTAAATCCCACCCCCCAATCACCAGCTAACACATATGAGTCCATTAAAGATTTTACACACGTCTCACCCTTAAGCCCAAAAGCTAATTCGTCAATAGAGAAGATATTCAAAAGGCCGCACTGTCGCAGAGTAGGGGACGGCCATTTGCAAGCCCCACGGTCATGTGACTCACCTCCGGAATGCCACATCTGTATTTGCTCAGTCCTGCTCGAGCAAACATGGCTGGTTGTTAAGGTGCATTATCATGATGGGAAAGTTAAGTGGCACTATCTCGGCGGAGGACCTACAGGAAGGATTTAGCTGTTCCTGCGCTGGAAGATTAAAAGCGAAAATGTCTGCCTGGCAGAACAAATCAATCCAGGGGGAAGACACTGGGCGAACTGACTTGCGGCAAGTGAGGAATTTCACTGTTATTTTTGGTAGCGCCTCAACAAGAAGTAATTAAATAAATTGGATTTAAAAAAAAAACTGAATTATGGTTTAAAATTCAATGTGATTTACTCACCAGACGCACAAAAAAAGCTGTAAATAGCGCATATATCGAGGATAGAGCGTTGCTGTAAGAGAAAGCAATCGTTTATAACATTCAAGAGTGCTGCCGGTGATGCAGGGGTTATGCTGAAAGACATACCCGATTCTCAGGAGAGTCTCTTTGAACATTTAGTCAAAGAGCGTAACGTGGACTGCTAGAATCCATAGTAGTTTATTTTTAAATCCATACATATCACCAGGCTTTGTGATCTGCAAGCACATTAGGAAAAACAGGCTTAGTTATTTTTTATAGCTACGAAAAAAAATGGCCTTAGGCCTTTGGGTCAATATATACAAGGCTTTTGGGCCAGATTGGTCTTATAAATGACTAAAGAAAAGCACAGCAGGACATCTGCACAATGGAAGCATGAGAGGCGCCCCAAGGACGGCAGGTCGCGTCTCTTATGTGCAGTGTGACAGACACCTTGAGAATGGGACAGAGCGGGCAGTTTGTTCAAAGATGGCAATGGGAAATCAACCCCGCTCCTCACATTAGCCTTCCCGCCTATCGAAGGAGGAAGGGATACAATCTAGCTCTGACATAATTTTGGTCATATCATAGAAATTAGGTTAACATTCACTAAGCATACATATGTACATCATACACACTCACATAAAACAACTAGTCAGGTACTAGTATGTTCCTTGTGTAACCCTAAGATTATTCCTTAGTTTTATGGGTTATAAATATCATAAAATGAACACAAAATTCTCAAATTTTCACCTGAATTAATTTTCCTGGTGATGGAACCAGGTGTTTTCATGTTCCGGACAAATTTTTCACTGTATGATTTCATGTTTTGCATTTCAAAGCTGTTCACTCGCTCACACAAAGCAAGATTCAGGCATTACATATATGTTTGGTACGTAATTATATACATCAAAACAACATTACTGTACAGCAAGTTCCTCCCCAGTGTGCTTACTGAAAAACGTCTGTTCTGGGATGTCAGAGTGTTATCTAAAAAACAACAATCAAAACAATTATGAAGCAACAAAGATTTTACTTATCAAAAATCATCCATAAAGACCTTCACCTTCACCATTCACCTTCCACAGTGTCCATTTTCATCTGCTATACATTTTTTTTTTCAATCTTACTTTCCTCACCTACATCTTCTGGCTCACTCCCCAGCCACTCTGAGTTTTTAAATTAAAACTGTATCGGCTTTTTGTTGGCTTGACTTGTCAATTTACCTTGTAACGCTGTTGTGAAATCTTTAGATGCTTGGGGCAGCCAAACTGGGAAAGGTGTTATATATAAAAATAAATTGAATCGAACTGAATTGAATTCATCATGCCTCTGACAGGGTGGGCAATTTTTTTTTTTTTTGGGGGGGGGGGGGGGGGGGGATTGTGGAGAGATACCCCCATCCAGGGAAGGGTGTTCAAAGCCCTCCATGCAAATAAATTTATTGCAGCCAATCAGATGGCGAAGTGGGACTGGGTTGATGCCAGCCTGGACTGGGATGTTGATGGGAGAAGGCTACAGCATGCCTTGGGAGACAATGAGGGCCTGTACCGAAGCGACATCGTCCCACGAGGGACGCACAGCCTTGGCTGGAGGGAGAACTGGCACATTATGAGGACACTGTAATGGAGATACAGGTAGAGCATCATGGAACAGCAAGGGAGCTCCTGTCAAGGCATAAAGGGACGAGTACTGAGTGACTCAATGTACGACTGTGTCTGGATGAACGATCTGCATCCAGATATGGGATAATGACAGCATGGGGAAGGATGCTGGCAAGAAGGAAGACTTGGAAAACAGGGATGAGCCGACAACCAACAAATAAGACTGTTTTTTATAACAGAGAACATCACTGTTTTATTACTCATATGTCACCCATAACAGTCTGAATGGCTCCTTTTATTTTTTGCACTAAGTGCAAAATTTGGCCCAGTGTAGCTGATCAGCATCAGCAGCTCCACACATTCTGGAACATTCAACAGCTTGTAATTTCATACATTTATATTACACGTTTCATCAGAACAGCGTCTCGGGGATGCTTATAGTGATAAAATGTTCGATACAACCACATCCACATAGCTTCAGAAATCAGCTGAATTTTTCCACAGCGAGATAAGAGAACAGCAGGAATCAGGAGCCGCGCTTCATGTATTCACAGTGGGTCATAATCGGCGGATCAGGGCGGGTCAAACTGCCATCGATTACCCAACCTCACCTCTGATACTGCAGCTCAATGCTGGAGGGAAGCAACTGCTTTTAGTGTTTATACGTTTAATACCTGGTAGTCAGGCAAGCGAAGCCATTACCATTATCGATTGCGTGATGGCAATGGACTCACGTGGCAGCTTCTGATTTTCCCCGAAATCATTGCGCGCACAGACATGCACATGCACACACAAAACAAGTCCCATGTAGACCCGCGCGAAATCATCCACTTCTAAAATGGAAGCCCTGCTTTTATGTGGCAGGTGAACGGAAGGAGCGTCAACACCCCTGAGGTCCTCATGTGGAAATCTAGTATTGTCCCAAATGCAATTATGGCAGCACATTTTACAGAGCTGCCTCGGCTGTCTGCAAGAGGAGTCCCTGGCAATGGGGCCACCCGACAATTCAGTGAATTAAAAGGGGAGCCTCTGTGAGAACGACAGCCGCATGCAGACTAATGAAGAAATCTGCAGGGATACCCGTAGGCGGAGGAGGGGATGACGGCAGTCCTGCCTGGACCCCAATCAATCTGACTTCTTTTATAAGGGGACTTGAGCACCTGTCTACGTTTGAGTGTTTAGCTCTGGAGTCTGGGAATGATTCATGTTTGAGGCCCAAAATTTGTGGGGGGGATAGGATAAACTTTTACAAACCAGTGTGGATTCTCTCCAAGACACAGCCCTCGAGCAAAAGTACAGAATAATCTCTTCTGTGTGAAAGAGAAGCAGGGCAGAAGCAGAAGGCATCAGGATTTAAAACTTTGATGTGACACCGGGGCACAGCAGCTGTAATGTTTCCTCACATGTCAGGGACCAGGGTTTGAGTCTCCGCCCACAGATGCAGGTGAACACAGTTTGCATGTCCTCCCCATGTGTTGTGGGTTTCCTCCCACAGCCCAAAAACATGCTAAGATGATTTTGAGATGTGAAATTGTCAAAGGTGTATGAGTGTGTGAGTGTGCCCTGTGATGGGTTGGCACCCCGTCCTGGGTTAATTCCTGCCTTGTGCCCATAACCTCTGGGATTGGCTCTGGACCACTGCGACCCAGCATAAGACAAGTGTAGAAAATGAAGGAAGACCCCCGCCACTGTCACAGAGGCTTCCAGAAAAATCCTGCTCTTAAGCCAAACAGTTTTTATAACAGTTCAAATGATACGTATGAAAATCAATGAAAACTGGAAAGGGTTTGGAAAAACGCCTTTGCAAACAACCAATTAAGCAACTTAAATGGGAGGTTGCCGGTTCTAGTCCCATAGTGCCACCAAAGCAACTTACGGTAGCATTTATAGAGCAAGAACTCAAAGATTACATTTTTTCTGTTCCTTCTCACTGCACTCAAAGCTGCAAACATATTTTTCTGAGAGCTGATGCTCTATGTATTTGTATAATGTAAGCTTCTATATCCTCCAAACTGATTTCCAAGTGACCCGAGGAAAGTGTTCCAATCAGGAAAGGTACAAATCTCCCAAAAAAAGAACCATTTAGTGCAGAGCGCTTTAGAGGAGAGCTTGTGACAGCAGAAAACCCCACTAAGCGAGACGGAAAGATGCTTTTTCAGCTCCTCTGCCCATCTGGCCGTGGCATCTCCACTCACCTGGGCTGATTATTTCAAAGGGACACAATCTGTGAACTAAAAGGTCTTGTCTTGGATATCTGCCAACCTCTGGAGTGATTTAATACAGCCAGCAGGAAAAGACCTCTTTAATTTTAAGTGGGATAGGTCTGCCCCACCCAACTGTCCGATATTCGATTACCAATAACCAAAGGTGAAGACCTCATACTTTCAACGATCACTTAGAAATTTTGCTGTTAGCAGACACTTTACAAACTGCTTGCCTTCCAGATCCATGAAGACAGGGCTATTTTCAGAGCGAAGCCGGTAGTGAGGCTGTAATACAAAACGTCCATATTAATATTATATATTGGATATATTTCTGCGATTCTGTCGTCGGTAATCCCCAGGAGTAAAGCAAACAGCTCAGCGTGACTGTTTATGATGCACCTTGTGGCAGCAGATTTCTCCCCAAAGACATGTTGCATCCACTCTGCCGAGCGCTGCTGTTCCATCGCCACGGTAACAAAACCCGGCACGTGTTCCGTCCTGACGAATCTGTCAACCTTGCGTCTCTCGCTTCCCCCTCCCCCCGGGGGCCCTTCAGAGGTGATATTGCCTTGGCTTTGACAGCTCTCACACAGACTTTGCAGATTAAACAGCTTATAAACAGTCTGTTCAGGTCACTGGTGCAGGGGTGGGACCGGGTGACCCCAATTGGCATGGCTGTTAGATTTTTTCACTATGCATCCAAAAACCTGCTTCCAAAACAGCTGGATGATGGCCTCTGTTTAGCTATGACAACAGATTAAGTTGAGATTTAAATTAAACACGGTGCCAGTCATCTGAATGTTGGTGAGTTTAAGAACGTGTTTACATCCATCCATCCATACATCCATCCACTTATCTAGTAACGTCTCCCTGTCAGCCTGTAGCAGGAGTATAAGGCAAAAGAATGCAGGTAGTCTGGACTGGATTACAGTCCATCATGGAGCCCATCCACACCCACAAAAATAAAACACAATAGAAAATTCATACCGATGCTTCTTCCGGACCCAAACTCATTATGCTCACCAATAACTGGACACTGTTCCTAGAATTGGTGCCTAACTAATTAATGGCCAAGCTCAGTTTAAAAACATCCTTCCAAAACAGTAAATATATAAACGCTTACGACACCACATCGAGCTACAGATTAGCACTGACAAACAGCTTCAGAGGGGCAGGCAATTTCCAGCGTCATTCAGAAGGGAACAAGGGCTGTTTACCCAGAACTCAACACATGTACGTTAAAAGCTCTACAACCTGCCACTTCACCGGCTAGCAAATTATCCTGAGAAAAGCAGCATTCTTGTGTGTAATTTGCCACATAAGTAACCAGAGTCCTTCAGCTAACCACTAGGTGGCCACATTAATAAGCACACCAGAGATACAAGTCAACGCAGAGCGTTTAAGTCATATGTTATCACACACGTCCCGTAATATCAAGAAACAATGCAGTCCCATCTCCAGGGAGAACGTGTGCCTCAGGTGGAGGGACAGACGCTAAGAACTCACAGGTGTGAACGATGTCCAGTTGGATGTCAGCTCGTACACAATGAACATCAGGAACCAACCAAGAGAATTTGCTGGAAACTACATGCAGACATTATATGATCCAAGTCACTGTGTATAACTTGAAACAACAGCCCATTGCTCATATTAAACTATACACGAGAAATAGTTTATAGCTTAATAAACTGGAATAAGAAGTTATCCATGTCTCCATGTCTCGTTAAACCTCAAAGAAACCTTTATTGTGGTGGGATTTTGATTAACATTATATTAACATAATGAAATCTTTGCCGGTAAAATCTCAACCAATGAGTCACACTTGCATTTGAAAAGACTCAACCAATGAGTCACACTTGCATTTCTTTAAAAACATAACCACAATAGAGTAAAATAGTTGTCTTTAAATATTTTTTCTGAAAATAAATTACGTCAAGGGCACCACGGTGACCATGCTGACTGGCTGTGGCTCCGGTCATTATGCGGTTCTGGGTGAAAAAGGCCCAAAGGATCGGCTCCCGTCACGAGTCAGCCGAGTGCTCGCAGCCGCTCCGCCTCCTTTTGGGTTTTGAGTTCTCATCCCTGGTCGTCTCCTCTTGGTGGTACGATTCGCCAGAGGGGGGCACCGCAGGCCCTGAATTGGCTGCAGCCGAGAAGAGCTGACCTGGAGCCAGGACTTGCCTCACAGTCACATTGACGCGAGAGGCCTCTATGTAGCGCGCACACACCTCCCAGTCCTCCTCCGACACCCTGCTGACCAGCGAGTCTTCCGGGGCGTCCTCCTCAGGCGGCCCGAGGGGAGAGGGGAATCCAGCAGGCGGAGAAACGATACGCGGGACGGCGTGGTAAAGCAGCCGGCTGGCGCCGGACATCACCATGACATCGCCGCTATGCATGAACATGGCCGTGGCGGCGTCCTCCCTCTTAGCTCCGCCCAGCAGGAACACGGCGGACTGTCCGAAGCTGCCGAAGTAAGCAAACAAAGGTCAGACGAGGATCACGCGTCAGCGGAGGCGGTCTGCCGAAGACGGCATGTTAGTAAAGGCAGTCACCTGAGGACCAGACCTGAGCAGGAAGGAAGCACCTCGCATGATGGTTTAACTTAATCACAACCAGAAGTTCTCTGACATAGCATTATCATTGCAGGAGAATTTCAATATTTGCATAAATCGAGAAATAATTCTGACTCCCCTGCCTTGCAAGCAAATGCATTCAAATCATTAAATGAGCAGCCATATTATCATTCAAACATGACTGCCTAAATCACTTTGTGTCCCCTGAATGGCTTTACCACAAGGTCAAAGGTCGACGCATACTTGTATCGGTCTTATACCTCCTTGCATGTGGCCCGGAGCGACCAGCCCCAGCTCACCTGAAGGACAGCAGGGGCCAGCTGTGGTCCAGCTCTGATTCGTCCACGTGGATGCCGAGCGACGAATCTGTGTGGTAGTAGTTCAGAATCCCCGCCTCGGCCCGGAAGCCCGGGAAACCGCAGGCTGCGGCTAAGTGCCCGGACAGCTTAGCGAGGTCTGCCGGGAAGGCGGTGTGACGCTCGGCTGAGTAGGTCTGAAGGACAGGGAGAGGAGGTGAAGAACCAGTATGCACTGTGGCACCTTGTGTATCCAGAACGGTGTAAGGAAACAGACAGGCAAGGTATAGAAAAACACAAGTAATATATACAAAAAGGTGATTTAAATGGACACATTACTGGGATTGTATATAGGGGTAGAGTCATAGGTACACTGGTCCCAGGAAAAGGCTTATTGGTCCCTGGAGTGCCCCCTCCCCTGTCACTCACAAATTCCAAATACATCATTGGCTAAAGGTTGGCCCCTCTGCTTGAATTATGGCCGCCCACCTTAAGTTCATTTACCCTTATTTTAATATCGCCAAAATCATCCGTCATGTGGTAAAGTCTGTATTGGCTGCAGACGACACCTGGAAACGTTAGATCAACATTTAGAGAACATTAGAGATGCATGCGGTGCATGCATGGGTGCATGAGTGGGGACAGAGTTACAGAAGAAATGAGAGGAGATTTAAGGAGAGACGCCACACTGTGGATGGCGCTGCGACGCAGTCCGGGAAGCTGAGAGCTTCGCAGGGATGGATCTAGCTGGGGAGCCGAGATGAAGCCTCACAAGGAGCCGCCGGAGGTGCGAGGATTCGCAGTGAAGTGCTTTTACCGGCGTCGCCATAAACGTAAACAACTGTAAGCTGCGCTCAAAGCACCTGCTGCCATGATGGAGCCGTGCATAAGAGACCCACACACGCCATCTGCTTAGCAGCTAATTACGTAATAGCAGGCTGGGGGCGGCTTGGGAAATAAATGATCTGACCGGCAACGTCACCGGGACTTCAGGGCTGCAGATTAACACTGAGAACCCACCTCCCCACCCCCTCTCCGTCACCCCCCGGCTAATGGGGCCCCACCATCCGCCCTCTGCCAAGCGCCCGCCCCCCCCGGCCGCTGCCAGCCGCCAGAACCAGATCCTAATGAATCCGGCGTGGAGCTCCGGGCCGATTTAATGCGACAGGAGACTAAACACTTTGATGCAATTAGCATATGAAAGAGACAGGTGTCATGCCTGCGCAATTAAAGACGAGCTGCCTGGAGAGAGACCAGCTGCCTGGAGAGAGACCAGCACCGGTAATCAGACGAGCTCAAAGCGGCCAAACACACGGAGCTGCTCTCACGCTCTGCACGTCACGTATACAACATACCAACATGAATCTACAAACCATAAGATGACCCTAATGTTTCTACAAATACGTTCTGCCACCTCAGAAATATGGATATTAACTATATGTTTAGTATTCATTTCAAGTTTCTTATGTCTGATTAGATGCCCACTAAAGATGAAACGATTCATCTTTCAGAATTTTATATCATGGTTATAGTGACCGTGAAATTATCACGGTTATCAGTATTACCACTGTTGTTTAATTGTGTGAAGATATTTCATCAAGTTTTATATTGAAAACACAAATAAAATTAATAGCACTATGTACTTTTTGTTTGCGTAAACGTTAAATTAATAACACGGCCAAAACGTTATCTAAATATATGAAAACCACATCAAATGCACATTAACATTGAGAAATGTCAGGAGTGCTGTCACTGCCTTCCCACCATGTTTGACACAAATGACGCCCCCCCCCCCGCCAAAAAAAAAGCCCAGGAATGGTAGCTGCAATGAATGGGTACCTTCCCCCCCCCACTTTAACCACTAAGTAGGAAGGAGCCACAGCTCAGACGGATTTCCTGATAGATACTATATGTGTGGGCAAGTGTAGTGAGACAAGTGAAGGCAAATCCCCCCCCCCCCCCCCAAAGCCCCTTATACATTCTAAGACCTGCTGAAATGATCGGAATACCTTCGTGTCCCAGTTGTAGTGGTACCCCAGAGTGACCCATCTCAGCTTCTCCAGTAGTGTCTTGCCTTCTGATTTACTGCCACTCTTATTCCTGGGGGGCGTTAAAAGGTAAAGTTGTGGACACAAAAGAAACCTTGACCTCTTAAGCACTCGGTACGAGACAGGGCAGTCTGGGAACCTTACATATGTGGTCACATAGCCGATAGGTATGGCACACGGGGGTGACAGGCTGTTAGCCTTATAAACTTGCTAATCTCGGCACTCAACAGGTAACGCAGTAAATGCAGACCGATTCCTTTCAGGATGCAGGAGATACCTGCTCGCCTGTTGAAATGTGTAATCTTCCTTGGCTTCTGCCTGCTGCCTTCTCACCTCACTGTGCCAGCTCATTATCTTTCTCTGCAGATGGAAGCCAATCCACAGCTTACCTGGTCTAGCACTGCCTGTTTAAAGTGTCAGCACGGATCGAGCATAGCTCTGCATCACAAGTCAACCCTGAAATTCACACCCAATCATCTCAGGTACCACTCCGGCACTCATGCATTCCAGACAAGCACCGGACTGATACCCATAGTGGCGTTACCAAGGTGCCATCCTGGGGTGGGCCTTTGGAGATCATGGTCACACCCCTGCCTACAGACAGCCACACCTCATTCACCAATAGCCACACCCAAGTCAAGCCCCTGGATACCCAATTGTGAGGTGTGTGGGGCAGGAAGGAGGTGGCCCACCGGATGCGTTCAGCACTCCTCTCCCAGATGTTCTTGGTCTCCGCCGGGGGCATGTGTATGTCCAGATTGCAGACGTTGGGCTTCTGCGGGTAAACCTTGAGACCCTGTGTCACCCAGTACTGCTGTGAGCCAGGAAGGAACGGGTTTGAGATGAAGACGAAACCTGTACGAGGAAGACGCGTGTCAGGGAGGTTGCGGGCGTGCAGCATGCCGGCAGGGCAGGACCAGGTCTTGGACACTAGTCCCGGAGGGTTCCAGTCTAATTACTATGGGGGTCATTTAAATAAAGTACAAAGAAAACATCTATGCAGAACCCAGAGCACGACACCTGGGCCACATGGATCTTCTCACTGTCCCACCCTCAGTAAGTCTTACAAATCAGAAATTATTTGTTTAGCTAACCCTTTTATGCAAAGCATTTTGAGAAAAAAAATAAGTGCTGGGTCAGACAATCCCCAGAATAGGGGGCTTTGCTCAGTGTCCCAATGATGGAATCACTCTGCCAAGCCTGGGATTTGAAAACAGTGAACTTTCAATCACAGACACGCCATTCTAATCTGTTAAGATGCAGACCAGTGTTCCCCAATCCGGTCCGCAGGGATCCGCAGTCGGTCTTTGCTCCCACCGAGCTCCCTGACAGATGTGGACTGTCTGTGGGACCCCGAGGACTGGATTGGGAAATACTGCTGTAGATCATTCCTTTTGGGTGGGGATGTAAAGAGAAAAACAAGGCAGCTCCATCTCATTGCATGACCTACCTGGATATCCCTCGAGACCATAGGCATTCCAGTCTTTGATGGGGCGAAGTCCCGCCCCCTGAGCATCCCTCTCACTGATAGCTGCCAAGTTCAGTTTAGCAGCAAATACCTGAAGTACGCAAACAGGCTGTCAATCACCCCTGAGTGAACCAATCACAGCGGCCTTCGTCCGGTTCCTGCTCTTCTTCACGCATTACGAAATATATGACAGTGTGAAACTCTGTAATGATCTGATTGCTATCCATGCATGTGGCCTCTGATAAAACTGTCAGCTTACCCAATAAATCACTGATAACAATGATTAATGGAACAGCATCTACTTTCATCAACACATAAATCTTGAAACCTTTTCGCTCATAAAAACGACACAGATAATGATTCATAATTGATGATGCCATTTAATACCTGTAAAATGCATTATCATATGCAAATTGGACACATGGCCCAAATTTTCATTAAAACTGGATACAGCGTGCACAACACCATGTGACAGCATCAACAAATTACAGAAGCTGGGATTTTATGCTTCCATGTCACTGATGTTCAACAGCATTACAGATGAATTACAATAAACTAATTCTACTAAATTACAAGTCCCATAGTACAAAATGTAATCATGCTAATTACCAGAAAAGATAAACACGGCAAAACCTTTTCACCTCTGTTAATCCATAATTGTATTGTATTTGTATGCTAGCATAGCTGGGCACAAGGCAGGAGACACCTGGACAAAAGTCCGGCTTATCACAGCATGCTTGCGCACACAACACAAACAAGGTAGAGACACAATTTAATGCTTTTTCAACAATGTGCAGATTTGCTCCTATGATTTTAACATACAGAATTTTTACTTTGCCTCGATTTTAAGAAGTGTCAGTTCATGCTGTCTCACGACACATGCTTTCTGGCTCTCCATGGTCTGTACTGTATAAGAGGTTGGGATGTTGATGGACGGATAAATGCCAGTCAAGACATATTTACTAATGTTATGCTTCACATGAATTTACTCAGGTTAGTAGTTTATAAAACGTTTATGTCGGTTTTAATGATTTCCATGAGCAAATTTGAATTTTACTTAGAAATCTGAATTATTTCAGAGATGAATACGTAAATAAACATTTACTTAAATTCGCTGTCTTATACAGTGCAGATCTCATATTCTATGGTTACATGTTTTTCATCTTAAACATTACACCCACCACTGCAATTATTAGAAGCAACAAATGCAATACGCTGGTGTGTCACTACGGTACGATCAAATATATAAAATGATCTGGTGTGAAATGAATGCAGCCTGACGTCAAGAGCTTGTGGCCGCAAATCATGTTTTTCCGTAAAACGTAATTACCTTTTCGTTTCTCAGACCTTTTGCGAAGTCTATCACGTCGCTGAAATGGGGAGGCGGCACTCGGCGTTTGTAAAACTTGAATAACTTCTTAAAGGCATCCTGCCCACGTTCCGCCACGGGCGCCGCCATCTTTGCCATTTTCATTTGAACTATGAACTCGCGGCTGGTAACATATATTTACTTAAAATAAACAAATATAACGGCCTATTTTATTTGCAGAATAATCCATTGCATACAAATGTAGCGCTGTCTGTTAAATTCAAGTAGTTATATTTTCAGTTTCACTATAAAATACATAATGTGCACCACGTGGTATTAGGTTAAAGGTAAACAGGGATGAGGTGGTAGACACTACTTTAGGTAGTAGATGTTTTTAGGTGATGCAAAGTCGTCGATGAGCCGATTTTTACGTTGTGTAAAAAATATTTTGGATTAGATTGTTTGGCCGAAAATACCGTTTTAATGCGATCACTCCTCTAAGGAAACTAATAGTATATCGGATTACTTTCATAGTGACCGCATATACATTACGAGCGATTATTCCTTGCTTTGTTTCTTACCTTCGACTTTTACGCGACTTTAATTTGTTTCGGAAGTGAACGATCTCAAGCAGTCGCATATGCGCTTTTGATGTAGCTAATTTTAGGTTTATAATGAAATAATATGTGTAATAATACCAGTGTAAACCTTGATCATTTCCCAGACCAGTCTTCACAATCCTGGTACTCACAGTACGAGACGATGTGTGCCAGCTTATTTGGATTGTTCCTTTAACTGTTCAATGGCTACAAACGACTAATAGCCTACTCGTGGGCTCTTATAGTTCTTTATAAGTGTTGCTCCTGCTCTGTTTGCATGCATTTGTATCTGGGCATTGTTTGGAAGCGCAGCCTAGCTGCACTTGTGCCTAGATGACCCTGCTTGATAGTGCATACAATGTGGTATTTGCTTAATTTTAAGTCGCTTTGGACAAATGCGTCCGCTATATATAATAATAATTAATAATAATTAGAGGTTATTTGAAAACGAATCTACTGATACAGGTGTTGCTAGAAGCAAATAATTTAATTATTCTTAATCTGTCAAAATAATTTAAACAAATGTAAATGTAGTTTACGAATGCAGGGGTTTGGCTGAAATTTAAATCTTAAGATTCAATCTGCATCTCCATCAATTAGTAAAGGATTTTAGCGTTCGGCCAGATGGAAAAACAATGGACTGGTTTCTGAAATGAGCACGTAACCCTGGGGCAGAGGTGAATAGTTCAGGTCCAGAAAGTAAAAATCCAGACCAAGGTTTTGTTTCAAACAACCAGTTGAGTCCTTCTCGACTGTGACATTTATACTCAACTGGTTGGTTGAAACAAAATCTTTTTATGTTTTTATTTTCTGAACCTGAACTATCCACATCTGCCCTGGGGATTATGCATTGAAGATAACCTTAAAATCCTTCACAGTGAGGTCTAGGGGCTAGGCAGTGTGATGGTATTATGGGTAATTGACGATATCTGACAATAGCTGTGTCTCACTTCAGGGGCTGCATCCTTTGAAGGACGCAGTCTATAGAAGTGTATCCGATGGGTGTGTCCGAATTCAGAGGCTGCATCCTTCCGCATCCAAAGACCAAATACATCACAGCGACGTGGCAAGGCTGTCCCTTTTCGAAGTCTTCTTCAAATGCGGCCTAGGAATGCATCCTCCTTTTACCAAGATGGATGCCCTCCTAGGCCGCATTTTTTAGGAGCCTTCGAAACGGGACAGCCTTGTCGCACCACTGTGATGCATTTAAATGCAGCCTTCAAGGATGCGGCCCCTGAATTGAGACACAGCCAATCATTATGGTTCCGACTCAGTTAAAAAATAAAAAAAATAGCAGAGTGTTCCATAAGCTTTACCCAATGCAGTAATAGTGTGTTTGCCATTCTTGTCGCATCACCAACTTGTATCTTCCAGTCAGATTCCAGAAAGTCAGTCATTCAAATGCAATTTCTTGGTGGCAATTTTGAGCTACCAATTCCTTCTTTGAGCTTCCTTTAATTTATGGGATGTTTTGAGACAATATTCAATAAATTTTAATGATTATTTGAATTATTCTTTAAATTGTCATTAAAATTACAATTTAAATGATACCAGCAACTATTAAAATTATCTGACAGTCACCCTTGAAACGCAGTGATGACTAAACAAAACCTACAGCCCCAGAATGGAACAGACAAAACACAGATATAGATGAGAATTCAAATCGACCAGGTGAGGTCAATGTTTGTAATGCAACCAATCAGATGTTAGGTTTTGTTTAGAGCCTGCCCACTGAATTTGATGGCTGACTGAACATTTGTGATGAACTAATTTTTTTACTGTTGCTTTTTAATTAAATAAGCATTTAAATAACATTTATAATTTAGATATTTATAAATAACCATTTAAATGACGATTTATTTAACATTGTCACAAAACACCCTCCATGGTCAAAAACTAGCAGTAAAACACAAGAATCCTGACAGTTTTTGGACTAGGCTAGGCTATTAGTTTTAAGAGCATTTCAGTTGTAGTGTGCAGACTGTCCCATACTGAGACATAAAATGTCCTGTATTGATCTGTGAAAATGTCCCATATTTTTTGTACACAATTCCTACCCTCCTAGCTCAGTATATTTTACGGTGGGAGTTTGCCCGACGTTACGACCCATCGCATTGGTATTTGGCATATACACGGCTGTCAGCCCACTTATCTCGGAAATGGGCCTTGGGGTTTATGCTAGAGCTGCCTCAGTCCTGTTATCTCCCACAATTTGTTACCTGATGGAGGTTTGGGATGGAAAATGGCAAATGCATACGGCAGAGGGGAATATAAAGGAGTACAGGAGAGACAAATGCAAACCAACTGCAGAGGGAGGGGTACTGAACCCATCCATGGGCTTCTATGGAAGTTGAGTTCTCATATTTTGGTATTCTTAGGAACTGTAGACTTAGTCACATCAGCTGGGCCCCTTTTAGAAGCACGTCACATACAGCAGCTGCCACTGTGCCTGACGCAGACAGGAAGGGGAGTCTAAGACAGTGCAACAGTGCCAAAGCCCTGGAAGAGCTACAACACTTACAATCCAAAATTGCCAACAGAACCAATATTTATACCTGCTTCAGGAACTAATAGAGACAGAAGAGGAGGGCCCACAGCAGTCCCGCCTGAGGTCAGCACAGAGATACACGCTAAATGGTGCTCTTTGTACAATGACAGTCTTCCCAATACAAGGTTTATTAAAGGGTTGTACTGTACAAGAGGTTTGGAATAGCCTGACATTTTCCCCTGGCACTACAGGATGATACCCTGTCGCACACTTCTATGAATAAAACGGCTTACAAAAACACAAAGTAAACAGTTCTACAAGTCTTAAAAGGGATAATTAATAGGAATGACAAATCTGAAAGTAGACATTTCGCAGTAAGTCCTAACCTTACTTTTTTATAAATTTACAGCCAGAAAGTAATGGCATCCAAGTACATTTAAGGTCTTCAGCACAAAGCCCCCCAGTATCCACTCATTTGTGTCACTGCTGATGATGGGCCAATATACAATGCTGGCCAATCACGACCCCCCAGAAGGACACAGGTGGGGGAGGGGGGTCTTATTCCTTCCTCCGCTTCTTGTCATGGTCGTAATCCTTTGAACGGCTGCTGGTAGATGGCCTCTTTGACCCACCGTGCTGCTTGGCCTCCTCCAAGAACTTGTCCAGACCGAAAGGATCCTCTTCAAATTGGACCGGCCCGTCTCTGCGTGGCCCGTGGTCGGCGCCAGAGAATTCACGGTCTGGCACGAACCTGAGGTGGAGAGGATGGGTGGACCGAAATGTCAAAACGGCCACTGTCTGCTTCCTGACCTTCAACGAATCCTTTTTCAGTAATGCATTCCAAACAGCAGCGTAATCCCTTTACGGTAGTGATGGGCAAATGGAGCTTCGTGAACCGTTCGCTGTATTTTTTGACACCACTAGATGGTGCTCTTTGCTTTGGGGCATGCTTTTATGAACAGAGATCACCATCAAATGGAGTGGTAAAAAAAATACAACAAATGGTTTACGAAGCTTCATTTGCCCATCACTACTGCATGGTACGTTCCATGGTACACGCAGGATCATAAAGGGCGAGTCCCTGATACACAAATGCTGTTTAGGAGCTGGGCGGTACCACGAGAATTCTGAACATGCACATACACCCTGAGAGTGTAAAAGCGGCACCCCTACCTGTTGCTCTGAATGAGTGTATCCAGATCATCACCATACATGTCCTTATCCACGTTCTTGCTCGGCCTGTAGATGCTCTGGGCCATGTCTTTCCCGCTCCTGAATGGCTGATCGTACACGTTGTACAGTTCATCCTCACCACCAGCAAAGCCACTGTCCATGCCCTGTGGTCATGCGGAGAACAGGAGAGATTCATCTTATCAGTGCGGCCGCAAGTCATCCACCCATTCATACACGGCAGCGGACATGGGCGGGTGCCGGCCTACCTTGCTCTGATTGAAGAGACGCTGGTCATACTGGGCTTCACTCGAGGGTCGTGGGTTGGGCTGACCCAGAGCTATGAGCTCGCTGATGTCTCGGTCCTGGTCTCTCTGCAGCTTAGACCTGGAAGCACAGGAGGGTGACATAAGGGCCCGAGTGGGGGGGAAACATTAACAACCCTGCAAACGGTGTATAACTGTTCAAGCTTGTCGAAGGGTTTTGTTAAGATGACTCAAAACTGCAATGTAGGATTCCAACTGCAAAAAAATCTCAGGTTTTTCCATTGAGAATTTTATGACATCAGGTCAGCGGCCGCCTCCAAACACCCGAACAAGCGTGACCCGAGAGCGACAGGGTTACTGGTGCTGCCCAGCCAGCTTCAGGGTGCAGTACCCAGTGCATGATCACCGGCCGCGTTCTAGATGCGTGTACCTCTTATCGGGGGCAGCCCGGGAGATGTTCCTGTCGTGCTGTCTCTCTTTCCTCCTGTCATGTCGGATCTCGTCACGCTCCCTCACCTCCACGTCCTCGGCACCTGGAGGGAGCCGAGAGGAGGGCCGTGGGCTTTCAGAGCACATTAACAAAGCGGGACTGACGACGGGAGCTGAGTTTCGACGAGCGAGCGAGCGGCCGGCTCCCAATGTGCACGCCTCTCCCCTGGCAACCCACGCTGAGCTACGGATCAGATCACAGGCCCTGCAGCTGCACCCTCTAGCGAGGCGCATATAGTGAGATCAGGGTGTACCATCGATACATATCAATCAAGGACCTGGGCATCCATGAAATATTAAACAGACCAGTTTCCTTCAGTTGTGGGATTTATCAACAGCCAGTCAGACGTTTATAATCAGGGGCCCAGCTGGAGGGTCCGCGAGCATCTCAGGCACCTTTGTCCCCGTGGCTCTTGATGCCAGCTCTTCGGTCTCGGGCCATCTGAGCCAGCTCCCTCAGCTTCTCCTCCTTCTTCTCCTTCTCCTTCTGGGCCATCTTCTTCTCCACCTGCGCACGCATCTCCACCGCTTCACGGGCCTGTGCGGGAGACAGACCGCGGAGGTCAGCAAAGCCGCTGATCCCACAGGAACTTCAGCAGGCGCTTAGTAAGACAAGCTGCACGCTGTGAGGATGCTCCCTAGCATGCAGTGCATCTCACAGGTCACTGTAACCACCAGTCAGGTGGAAATCACTGCAAATTAGCGCAAGGTCTTTTTGCCTGGAGCTGGGAGATAGTGCGGCTGTAATCACACACGCAATTTAATTACCCTCATTCAGTTTACATCATATTAATTTGCTAATGAGTCACCTGCTTACACGTTTTACAGCTGGGTGTTCTTTGAAAGAGTTCATCTTATTCTAAGATTATGAATTAGCTCTTTGAGCATTCAAAAAGCAACACCTTGGCCTCTGGTCGGGCTCTCGTCCCCTTTATGCCACCTACACAGGAACCCAGGGAAACACACTGGATCCATCTCCCAGTCAGTAAAAGGCACATTTACCTTTCTGTCTGCGATGTAGAGTGCTTCGGCCAGTTTGGCAAAGTTCTCGTTGATGTGAACCGTCTGCAGCCCCCGGCCATCCGCCGCCAGACGCTTGTCTAAGGGGATTGTGTAACCCTAGGAAGAAAAAGCGTTTCAAAAACAATGCCGGAGTCCCCTAAAGCGCGCTATGCAGCTAAAATTGCTCATCTTTCAATGTTGAGCTTCACGTGTTCACACCTTTGCATTCTTCCAGTTTGAGATGCATGGTGGGATCTTCCATTCCTGTTGTTCTTTCACGGTCATCTGAGAAGATAAGAAGCAGCATTCAGGTCAGACAATCGCATATTTTTCCAATGAAGCCAGCTACCCCTTTGCAGTGAGAGGCTGTAGGATTTAACCCACAGTGGATTCCAGAGTATCAGTTAAAGTGACAGATGTACGTTTGTAAGAAATCGTGTGACATGTACTGGATGTGGACAGGAAGCAAACATCCACATTGCACTATATTTTTAAGCACAATGTCCTTTCAACTCTGCACAAGCCCCATGGGACCCTCACCTTCCTGCTGGGGGAATGCATGACAGGAGCAGGAGGCGAGGGTGGTCCGCGAGGAATCTTTTTGTTAATCCTGTCAAAAAAAAAAAAAGGTAGTTAATTTGCATTACAAAATTAATGAAATCACTCTACCCTGCATTTAAAGTAATATACCATGGCAGGTTTAAAATTCAAGAGCTTAGCCTCTCCTGCTTGCCGAGATTAAGAGGCATTAATGTTTATTTTAGGCAAGCTTAAATTTCGGGGGGCTGACTTGGCACACGAAATGGGGGACGTCGTGTCTGCGTTCGTACTTGAAACGCGGAGGCTCCATGGGGTCCTTCTGCATCTCCACCATACGGATGACCCTCTGTTTTGCCCCAGAGTTGAACGCTACTCCTTGCTGTGATGGGGTGTACCTAAGGCAAAAAAAAGCAAATATACTTATTACAGGAGGAATGATGCAAGAGCTTTCCATGTAAAAAGACCAGGCAAAAATTAAAACACAATGAAAGATAACAAGGCTGATCTTCATACAGGACCTTCCCGAAGATGACCGAACACTAAAGATGATATAAGACGTATCCAGGAGTTTAAAAACAAAACCGCCAAACTACAGCAGTGTTTCTCAAGCCAGTCCTTAAGGGACCTTCAGACTGTCCCTCCCAGCTCCCGGTAGACAGCAAAATTATGGACTGTCTGGGGGGGGTCCTCAAGGACCCGTTTGTGAAATGCTGGTCTACAGGACACAAATTAAGAGTTAACCACAGCAGTGGTGGAGAGGCTCCCTTTACCGGATGTACTGCGCAGGCGCCTGCTTGTCTGCGGCCCTCACTGGCATGGCTGCAGCAATCTTCTGGGACACCTGCTTGTCCAGTGCTGCACGGGTCTTCTCTGTCAGCTACCCCAACATACCCAAAGCATGATTTACAATGGTCACTTTTGGTAAATGTCTGACCATCATGTGTCACGGAAATGCCTGAAATCAACATCGACAGCAGATACAACTTAAATCACACACACTCAGAACAGGCAATTAAAATTAAAGGGGGGGACGTTTTAAAATTTCCTCGAAATTCTGGTGGATGACTTCCAACCCAGATCTCACCTCTTTGACTGCCTCGTCGTCTGGCCTCTGTAGATCTGGGGCATCGTCGCTCAGGATTTCCTTAGGAAGCAGATCTGTGTACTTGCTGAATATGACCTTCAAGATGCAAAAGGAAGATCAAATTGTTTACCAACAAAAACGGTTGCAAAAATAACATCCAAAGCAATAAAAAGGTCTAACAATTAGTTCTCTTTCATCTGTTTTTTTTGCCAGCGCCCACAAGGTCTCTATGTGAAATGTCGCATATCCAGTAGATGTGTAATATTTCACACATATACCAGCTTTAACTTCCTTAAACACGTTATGCACTCTCTTACGAGGCTTCACAAGGTTCTGGATCAGTGGTGTGGAGAGCAGCAGAGGTACCTTTTCTTTCCCTTGTCCTTGGCGGGCAATTGCATCGTATTTGATCTTGCCTTCTGCGTCGACCTGAACTGCAAGTGCATTGGATGTCTTCTTCTTCCTGCCCATCTCCAGGGGAAACTGGGCCACATGGACCTCAGGAAAGGCACCTCCATCTCCAAAGTCCTGATTCGAACATCACACAGACATGTTCACCAATCAAATCTAACCTGTCTACTCAGAACACCGCAGGCAACATAACAGAAACTCAACCAACATGTGCCTAGTTTGTGTTACATAAACAACTTGAGTAAGTCGGCACAAAAGTTCTCCCCAAAATCGATCCTGAATACTACCTCCAGTGTCCTGGGGACCCAAGACTTTCTGTAGCCATAGGGTGGTGGCTCCCTGCGGGAGGAAACCAGGGCAGTGGACTGAGACCTCTGTGATCGCGCCCTCTCCTCAGCCTCTAGCTGGTCCTGAGAGAGCTGCGTCGGCGCTGGCAGAAAGCTGAGTCAATCACAAAATAATTAGAATCAGGTATAATCATCTGCACAGTAAAGTACAAACGGTGGCGGTCAGGAACAAAACATCTCACGATCACCTGGAATCCAAGAAAATCTCATTAAAAGGATGTTGTTACCCTGGTACAGTTTATTATGGCTTCTGATTCCTGTCCAGCATTTCCGGTTAGATAATCTAATTTACACAGATTACATCAAATCCATCTTCACTCTAAACCATAGTCTTGTTAAATGTATTTTAAAATGTTCACTTGTATATTGACCATCCAGCGTCGTTAACGCAACAGAAACTTCAGGTGGACTGAAGCAAATTTGTTAGCTAGTTAGTTCGCGTAATTGTATCGTTTAATAAATAGTGCGTAGTGCAGCTTTTTTAAAAACCGTTCACATATCACGAAAAAAAAACCCGGAAGACAACAGCGCTATGCAACACAGCACAAATCTTTAAGAATATACTGTTCGATCGTAAGGAGCTAGTTAGCGTTTTGTTAGCATGAGTATCTTCGTTCTCCCATAAGCCATTAGGCCTCAGTCGGGGAGTGAAAACTGTCCACTTATTTAACAGATGCACATATTCCGTGGATAACAGTACGGCAAATGCTAGCGTGACTACGCGACATAAAGCGACGATCATATTTACAACTGTTGCGTTGCTTTCTGATTAAAAAGTAAAGTAAACGGTATTTGCTACAGCAAACCCACCTCGTAAGCGACATGGTTTTTCGTTCCGTCTGGGCGTGACGTCACAATCACGCTGAAAATCTCGCGTTGATTTGACCAAGACGGAACGTCATGCGCTGCCGTAACGTAGAGCGGTTTCGCAACATGCAGAGTGGGTGCAGGGTTTTGTTATTAAAAGTTGTATTCTGCATTGAAAACAACAAAAATAATAATAGTAATAACAATAATAATAACAGAACAGACGAAGACTTAGTGGTAGGGGGGTCCCTAGCTCTGCTTTATTTTCATTTGGGTGTCCCAGGTTTAAGAAAGATCGGAAATTGTGATTCTTTTCAGTCTATTCTTTTTATATAAACCATTAGAAAACTAAAAGATAATTCCGACAAGTATGTCGTGAAAATGCTTCTATTATTTAAGGAGAATCTATTTTGCTTGATTTTATACAGTTAACGCATTGTATTATATTAATATATATTTATAATATGATATTTATACAACACAGGGTGGCGGGCCAGCGTACACCTGAAATGATATGTCTGTTCGTTGCACTATATGTATATTGACCTCCATTACTTAGTCCATACAATCTGAGTCTGTGTAAATCATTTGCAAATAAAACAACTTGCAAGAAAGAGCCTTTAAAAGTTCATACTTAGTAGAATGAAGGCAGTACGTGTGCAATTTACGTGTCACATGAATCCAAAATAATTTCCCTTGTTTCTCAAGTTTCATAGAAGCAGCATCCTCAACACCAAGGAGATATCAGAACAGATGCGACTGAGAAAATCACTGTTCACCTGGGTCCCAAAATACCTAATAGAGATTGAGCAATTTTGCCAAGATAATTGGGCAAAAACTGCCAGATCCAAATGTGTGCATTTGTTAGAGAATTAACCCAAAAGACTTGCAGCTGTAATTGCTGTCAAAGGTGGTTCTGCTAAACCATCTTTAATTTATGTATTGATCTTTTTTTTCATTATACACTAAGTTTAATGTTAAATCAATTACATTAGCCTTACTCACTGTCAGGAGTCCATACATCATTACACCAATGGGTGGCAAAAGATTGGGTATTTCAGTCATGAATGGATTGATTTAGTTTGCTGATCTTGTTCATGAAGATACTGAATAATGAATCATTCATTGAAAGAACTGAACAACGTATAGTGGCCTAAATCATTTCGTTCACTTAATAGATTATTTAAAAAAGAACAAATCATTCATGTACAACACTAGTCACAAGAATGTGGGTTTGTAGTTTGGAAAGCAGTTAGATTTATAGAATACATTATTAGTTCACTGGGCTGGTTAAATGAAACACCTGGTTATATGTGGTTATTGATCGTGTAGCACTGTGGCACTTGTCAGTGTAAATGTGTATTTTTCTAGTGCTTTACAGATAAAGTTTAATGCTATTTGGCAAAGAACGTTTCATCTAGTAAAGATCATTTTGTAGAACTAAGATTTGTAGAAGTGCATAGGAATTCTGTGATTTACACATACACACCCCCATCTTGCCTTCCTAGGAGATCTATACACAAACTGAAAACTTTGAGCATTTATCCAGAACCTCTGGAGTACTTTTTACACTCAAGGGTCCAACAAGAATATATGATTACTGTATCAGCCCCAAGATCTGAAGTGCTGCCTTTCTGGTCACAGACACAGAACCCAAACCCTAACCCTACATGTTATGTTTTTTAGTTTGTTTGAATGATGCAAGCCAAGTAGAAACATGTCACTCAGACCGCAATCACCATTATCTCCATTGTTCTCTCTGAGGACCCTGGCATCAGACTTGGTTCTGCATGTGCTCAAATGGAGCGGTACGGAGAAAGGATCTCAATAAACAAAGGGAATGAAATTCTAGGCCCTTTTTGCTCAGCGTTTTTATTGAAAGGTTTGGCTGTACAAATTGGGTGTCCTGTCCTTATTGTGTGTAGGAGGTCTTTGGCTGTTTCTTCTGCTATGTTACAACCGGCTTCTGAACCAAGGCTGGGAGGAAGCAGATCTGTCATGCCTCATATTTCTTTGGAAGTTGAGTTGTTCAAAAGGAAGACTGAGAACAAGTTTTTCCACGTTTAATAAACATAGGACAGTGATCCTAACACAAATACACTTAACACGGTAGCAGATGCCAAGGACAAAAGTAATTTGCCTTAAATACACACGTAAAAGAACTGAATAGACAGCTCTGGGAAAAAAATGAGACCACTCTATATATTTAAAATATCTACATTGATAAATCCTGCAAGACAGGCTGCTTCCAGGCTCAGAGTTTCTAAGACAGCAGTACACAAGAGCAAGGTGAAGCAGGAGACACTGGGAATGACCTGAAAGCAGCCAGACAGAGGGCAGAAGCGACTTTCTAATGCCAGAGATGACTGTTAACTTATCCAGCAGTGCCTCATATATCGGAGGATGACCTCAAGTGACCTCCAAAAAGAATTGCATATATTAAGTAGTGTGAAGTGCACGGCTAGGCCTTCAAAAGTTACGTAACTGGTTCCTAGAAGCAAGACTGAAGACCCATAAAGTAAGGAAGAGTCTTTTCATCAATGGGAAGCAGAGAAGGGCCAGGCCGTAGTTTGCAATATATTGCACAGACACATACCTATAAATCAAGAAATGAGTGAAACTGAAAATTTAGTGGTCTTAATTTTTTCCAGAGCAGTATATGAATCTACATTTTTAATATGTACTGTATAAGATGCCAAATATGCACATGGGTTGAACACTAAATATTATATATGTCACTGGTTTCCTTACTTCCTTACTTGACTTACTTCAGATCTTTTATCCTCCTTTGATTTGTTTCTTCCAGCTGAGCTGACGGAGGAACCTCCTCCTTGATGCATTTAGCTTCCTGTATCGCCTCTTTATGCTGTTCCTTCACACAGTTCTCCTGCTACTTAATTTGCTGGCGGAGCACTTTTCTGCAGTGCCTCCCCGCCTGCTTTTTCATCTCATATATCTGCCACTCTGTAGAAATGTCTTCCTTCAGTATTCTGAAAAAGGGCAGCATTAAACTGCCGTTGGGGTGATACAAGGGTCACAGAGCTGTACCACATGTCAGCAAAGAATGTTCATGAATGAAACAAGAATATTAGTACCGGAAGGTAACTTGCCACTCCACATACCAAACTGACATTAACATATATGCAGCACATGAAAAGACACATAGATGATTTAATATTTTGATATTCACCTTTTAAAAATGCATTCGCTGTTATCGGCCCATAGAAGAACTTGACAGTTCAGGGTTTGGAACTATTGAAGGCATACAAGAGCCACGTCACCAATCAATCAGCGTCAAGCGTTATCGGCAGCCCTGGCCAGCCCTAACTTTGGCACTGGGCACCCGTCTCGCGCTACTGATTTTCTAGCCATTTTCATTTCGATCTTACTGTACCACAAGCAGCTTCGCTGTCTGTTTAAAATACAAGAAAGTCGTGCCACTGTATTGGTTGTTGTTAATGATTTTTTTTTGGGTCGAATTTAAGTTGCCGATCACTTTGCGGTTGTGATTTCACTTCTTACTGGTCAGCACACTGAATGTGGTTAAAGATAATGCACGGCTGTGTTCTTATACAAGCGGGCAGCAGATACAACAGACTAACAAGCAGGGCCTTGATCCATCTAAGCAGTTCTTCACTAAAACCGTGCCCAATATAAGGGCTTTCTACTGTATGTGTTTATTTATCTTACTTGAAGTAAGTGAGTTTTCAGCTCAATCATTTATACCAGGATTCTCAATACTGGACCCTACGCCATAGTGTAACCCGTTAGCATAACCCGTTAGCATAACCCGTTAGCATAACCCGTTAGCGCAACCCGTTAGCATAACCCGTTAGCGTAATCCGTTAGCATAACCCGTTAGCATAACCCGTTAGCGTAACCCGTTAGCGTAACCCGTTAGCATAACCCGTTAGCATAACCCGTTAGCATAACCCTAACCCTAACCTCCCCAGAAATTTGACTACACATGTGTCCGCCTCACATTTCATAATTATTCGTCTGGACCCCCCCCCCCCCCCACATTTAACATAAAATGTTAGTTTTATGCCAATGTGCCCCCCCCCCCCACATTCAAAATGCTTCTGAAGCCCTGGCAGCTATGCAGACCATGAGAACTGTGACTGGTCGACTTGATAGTGTTAATCTTTGTATAGGAGCAAAGAAAGCATACACCCAGGGTTACTTATATTGATGATTGGAGCTTAAGCGTTGGTTGTATCTAACATTAAATATCTAAACTGATATAAATATAAATAACACTTAGATTTTCAGTTTAATTTTCTCTCGTTTCTCCATAATTTGCAATTAAGTTTGTTGCTACAGTTTTTCTCTGCATGCTTTAGCAAGCTATGTGTACTAAACACTATGGTGTGTTACTTAATAAAGTTGTCTGTGTTAAATTTCGTGCTGTCCCTTCCTCCTCCTGACACCTTATCAGAACAGACCATACAGTCTGATGAAATCTCGGGGCTTTGAATTTTAACATAATGTTGCGAGTTAGTGATCTTGGTCCTTGGTATTGGACAATTTTTACGAGTATGAGTTTATGAGTACAGTGTCAGTTTGATACCCAATGATGGTATCGGTGCATCCCTAATTTTCATATTTAAAAATATGTATTTAAGAATAACTGTAGTCTGCATGAAAAGAGAGCTGCTTGTTAAACAGGGTTTGTTACAGCATTTGCCAGTAGTCGACGTAAAATATTGGCAATTGTGTTTTTTTTTCTGGCTTGATTTATACACACAGTATATTAAACAATGGGCCAGGCTGTTTACAGACTCACACGGGGATGACGAGTCCGGCTTGAAGCGGACATGGAGCAGATTACTGCTGGCTGCTAGCGACACACTTCACTGGCCCCGAGAATTAACACAAAGCTGCTTCCTCTCTCCCTCCAGACCCCCAGCGGGAGACCCTGCTTCACTGAGGGCCGTGTACTGATCGAGTGATTTCGGCTCCACCTCAGGGTTGAGGCTCAAATTAGTCAGGAAACAGGAACACTTGTGGATACTGTGGAAGAATCTTCCTGCCTTCCTTTAACCAGGGAAGGCCTGACACTATCTTCAAGTGATGATGATGATGATGATGATGATGAAGTGCCTGCCTCTATACATCCTCCAACCACTTATCCTGAGCCGAGATGTGGTGAACCCAGAACCTATCCCAGGCTGGACAGGGCATGAACCTGGGGACACCCTAGATGGGATGGCACTCTAACACAAGGCACATGGACACATTAGGGACAATTTAAATACACAATTTAGCTTAAAGGCCTTTGGACACCAAGTCTGAAATCTTCGTATGAGTCTTTTTAATACATCATCCGGCAAAAATCGTTATACACAGATAGCTTGCATACTGAGCCCCAAACGTTTATTATTCTGTAATAAAAAATCGCAGTAAGGACAAAATGGAGTCGTTAAGCAGTGAGGGTTATTTTATACCTAATCACT
This sequence comes from Brienomyrus brachyistius, assembly GCF_023856365.1. Lineage (NCBI taxonomy): Eukaryota > Metazoa > Chordata > Actinopteri > Osteoglossiformes > Mormyridae > Brienomyrus > Brienomyrus brachyistius. The sequence continues at coordinate 14,622,410 of NC_064551.1, read as the reverse complement.
TCTTTTGAGAAATACTGAGTCCATCCGATCGTGAGAAGCCATCAAGAACAGGGAGAATTTCACCTGCTGGTACGGCAACTGTGGAATTATCCCCATCGTTTCAAAATGTGTTTCAGAATGTCAGCGGTCCAGTTTGATGCGCTGCTAACAATTCTGGGACCGCATTAAAAAGATCTCCATAAATTTATTGAAGATTTCCGCCAATTTCCACGATGCATTTGGTGCTGAATAGAACCTGGCAGTATGTCTAAGGTAGGGACACATATGTACACATCATGAGCTGAATGGGCAATGCTGACGGAAAAGTGCACTGTAGGTGATCGGCAGATATTCAGGACACGGCCGCAAACCACTGCAACATCACGGGCAATAGCTTTTGACGCATGTGAAAAAAAAATTGCAGGAAATCAAACTTGTTCCAAAAACAATTTAAGATGGATGAAAGTCTCTGAGACAGTGTGTAAACTTCAGTTATATGACGATTGGTCGTATTTATTAAACATTTTTTGATACAAAAATTACGCACTTGGTGTTCAAGTGCCCATTTTTAATGTTTTAGCTCGTGTGCCTTATTGAGTGGAGGTCGTGTTTCAGTCTTGTCATGTAGCAGTTTGTGTCTTCTTCTCTGTACATGCTTCCTTGCATTGTTAAAACCTTCTCCATAAAAGCATGTGGGCTTTGGATGTAGTGGATAATTAATGTCACTTTATTCACATCAGATAGTTAATGGAATGGATGAATGAATGAATGAATGAATGACACATTCATGCCATTTTACGCTGTCGGTGGGCTGGCTGTGCACCTGTCCCTTCCACCAGAGCAAACGAAAGTGCCCAAATGCTTTTTAGATAACTGACAATCATGATTGTGCAAATTTACAGATAGGGACCCCCACCACGGCTGGCAAAATGCCCCCCTGTTCCAGCATCTGCCCCTGGAAAAGTCTGTGCATGTCACTGCTATGGAGAGAATCTTTAATTGAGGTCAGTTAGATAGTAGGGATGTAACAATATTGACCATATCGCGCTATCGCGGTAATAAAAGTGTCTCGATATCGTCGTGGTCATGTTACGATATTAAAACGCCAGTTATCCTTAAAAAAAAAATAAAAAATAGGCAGGTTTCTGCGGAATAACGCATTGTAAACTACATAACCCATGATCCGTTGCGCTACGGCATTCGCTGTTGAGCCAATAGTAGTTTACGCTGCCCGCACAACAAACAAGCATGGCGGATAGCGGCGAATACAGCATGGCTCATGTTGATACTTCTGAAAACGCCCCCGAAATTGAGATTGTGCAAGCCCCTGCAGCATTCAAGTCCGAAGTATGGAAGCATTTCGGCTTCGCTATGTCAACAAACGCTAAAGGACAGAGGGTGTTTTCAGTAAGCTTTTTCACTATTTTATTTAAGTTATGTTCATAGATACTTGATTGTTTCAACAAGCTGTTTTTATTTGCCTAGCACATATGATAGATTAAACCTGGCTTAACTTGATCTTTCTTTGCAGTTCCCTGTTGGGAATTCCTTTCTTTGGAATTGTTTCTTTGTTGTTTACAGTTGTTTGAGAGAACATTGCACATGAGAAGAAGAATCAGTTGTTGAAGAATCACTGTATCATACGGGGTATATTAATGCTCCTTGAATTTGCATTTTAAAAGCATTAAGGGATCAGCATATGTTGTCATGATCCTTAAATATACGAATAAATGTCCTGGTGACTGGCAAAAGCAGTTAAATTTTTTTTTGTTGGTTATTTTCATTCTTAACACAATTTTGGGAACTATTTTACAATACCGTGAGCCTCTCCACAATATCGCAATAAATATCGTATCGTGAGATCAATATCGAAATTGTATCGTATCGTGACATTTTAATATCGTTACATCCCTATTAGAAAGTTAGGATGATTCCAATATTTGGGACATAGTTGAGTTGGTCTTGGTTGGGGGTCCAATATGATATGCTTTCCAGGGGCCCAAAATCTTTAATTGTGCCTCTGCCTTAGAATTGCAACATACTCTCTCAACAGCTCCGGTTAGATGCTAGAAGCTCTGTTTCATATGTTGTTGGGAATGAACGTGAGGTTCCCGTTCACGTGCACGAGGCCACTATGCATTTTATGTAACACGATTACTTTTAACTTGTCAAGGCATCAGCGTTTGCGTTTATCTGCATTTGTGCTTTTCATTCCGTGACTTTATTTGTACTTTTTCTGTTTCTGTTTAATGGTATATTGTTGCATCTTCAGAAGCCACAACTGAGTCACAAAATCTGATGCCAGCTGTGTTAAAGAGTCACTCCTTTGCCAGAGGTGACCTGTATACCGCAGTATCCCTGTTTATAACAAGTCACCTGGAGTGTTTTTGACTGCTGAGTCACTGTTTTTTCCCTGATTTGTTTGGGGTCACAAGATCTGATGGGTGCTATCAAAAACTGTGACCCCCTCTACTGAAGCAGAATGGTGCCCCCCAGTCATTGAATCTTTCCAGGATTATGATTTCTCTTTATGACAAGTCACCTGGAGTGTTTTTGACTGCTGAGTCACTGTTTTTTCCCTGATTTGTTTGGGGCACAAGATCTGATGGCTGCAATCAAAAACTGTGACCCCTCTGCTGAAGAAGAATGGTGCAATCCAATCATGAAATCCTTCCAATATTATAATGTGCAATGATGACAATTCACCTGGAGTGTTTTGACTGCTGAGTACCTGTTTTTCCCTGATTTGTTTGAGATTGCAAGATCTGATGGCTGCTAACAAAAATTGCCACCACCAGGGAACCACACATATGAATTGTCTGAAATGACACTTTTCATGTGGTGAAGAGAGCTGTTCCCATACCTTACTCAGTGGTACCTTGAGGGTTGGGGATTTGAACCAACAATCTTTCAATTATGAGGTGGCTTCCCTAACCATTAGGACACCAATGCATTACTAGAGGGCGTCAGATACAGAGAGGGGTCACTTTAAGTTTTCAGGCTTAAAGTTCCATTTCAAGGGTTTTCTTGCCATCATTCAAGTGTCTAGTAATATCATCCGAGATTCTGACAGAAAGAAGGTAAACTAATTTATGCTAAACACACAATGTAATTGTTTCAATTAATAGAAACTTCTTTTTGTAGTGTCATGTTAAAAATTTCCTTCAGCCAAAAAGACGTTTACATGAGTGTTACCTCTGATACCATTAGCTTTTGGAAGCTCCCCCATATCTGCTGGTTCTCTCTGTCTCTAATTTTTTATGGCCGTCTTGTCATCCATCTGCTCCTTCAGCTATACCTGTACATGTTTCCAAAGGTTGCAGGGGCAAGCATGTGACGTGCATGTGTGTCCCTGGTGCGGAGGAACATGACTTACAAGTGGGATTGCACAGGGATGGAAAATTTCTTGTAAAGTTCCAGAAACTTTCCATGGAAGGTAGGGCTGCAAAGGCGTGGAAACTTTCCAGAAACTTTCCAGGGAAGTTTAGCTGGGGGGATTTTGGAAATATTGAACTCCATGGAACTCTATGAAAGCTGTCAGATATGGCAAAGAAAGCAAACTGTATGAATAATACAGCATAATAAAACATAGAATAATAAGACATAATAAAACTGTGACATAAGCAGTGTGTTTTGATGCAGATACTTATTTTGGGGTGTTTTTACACACATAATTACAAGCACTTGGTCACTATTAGTGCCATCAAGATGTTTTTCTCAACTATATTTAAATTCCCTGTTATGGGATAACCTGCAATTTTGCAAATTTCTTGTTTATTCTCATTAATTCCCATATATCCCCATTAATTCCCAAGGAAAGTTTCCAACTTAGAAAATTCCCAGAATTTTGCAACCATACTTGCAAGAGTGTCTTCATTCTGTTAAGTGTCTCAGATAGTTCCTGCTGCTCCAGATAGTTCCTGCTGCTCCATGGCCCAGCGCTGGTCCACCTCCATGGTGGCGTCCAGACGCAGCTCCTGCTGTAACAGCTGCTTCTCAGTTTGCTGCTTTTCCACTAACCATATGTCCAGTGCCGCCTGACACACTGCGGCAACGACAAGCCGGTGAAACCAAAACAAACGAAAATACTTAACATGCGAGCCCCAGGCATAACTTGTCCTACATTTGAAGTATAAACATATTCAGAGTTCATAATTTTTTTTTTAAAGAAATCTATGTATTTCAAAGAGCATCAAGAAACATCTTGTAACTGAAATTGATCACAATATCTAAGCAGGAAAAAAATAACATGGCTGCTGGATTGAATTTGGCGGCTTTACAGTTGTTCATCCTGTTTACCCCATTTGAGCCAAATGTGGGGTCTTCAAATAATGTGACCGTATTGTACACATTTTATCCGGATTTCCCTGTTGAACCAGTTCTTCACCCCTGTGCAATCATTTGCTTGAAATGAGCATTTCTGTGCAATTCTGTCACAGGAAACTTATACTCTCCTGTATGGCTGATAGTAAAGAGTATATATTCGTATATAAATCGACAATCATTATGTTTGCCCTTTCAGTATGAATATCACTACAGACATTCTGGTGACTTTTAAGCAGCAGCAGCCCTGTACGCACGAGACAAAGCGGCTGTGTAAAGATTTACTCTCCCTCTCTGACTGCATGCCCTATCTGAGAATTGTTTTCTCTGGTAGCCTTCAGCCAAAGGGAATCAACAGCAGCCACTCGGAACAGAATTTCCCAAAGCCTGCAGGGATTATCTGACCTTTATATTTCTGAAGCAAAGTGGTATTTAACCTAGATAGGGCTTTTCCTTCCTATGTAAGTTTGCTGAAGGTTTAAAGGATGTGCCTTCACACATACGTACGCAGACCCTGACACACATGCCCTCCCTCACCCATACACACGCACATACACAGGGAATTCTGGATTATCGTCTTAGCTGGAAAATTGCATTTTTTTTGTCATCCCATGTACTTCTGAATTTTCAGGAATATGTTACAAAGCTTTTTTTTATTCCTTACCGATGCAGTCGTGAAATGTATGCAGCTTACAGCAGTTAGATAGATAAGCACACATGCAGTCACGTGCACATGCAACTGGGATAGCTGCAGCAATGTAACCTGACTAATAATGAGCATGCATCGGTCATAGTGGTTTTTTTACTCCAGCATTCCGGAGGCATGCGCTGACCTGATCGGAGGTCACCGAGGTTCACCGGTGAGCATTAGCACTCCGATCCCGCTCCGATGGAGGCACCCGTGAAGGAACGTCAGAGCTGCGGGCTGGCCGCCACCCCGCCATGCGGAACAGTGTCACCCGTGGACAAGCCTGATCGGATGCGGAGATTAGAATTAACGACAGTCCTTGGCGCAGCGCGGGGAGGAAATTCACCGCATAACAGTCTTAAAGAACTGATAGAATAATAAAAAATACCTTTATTAAATCCACACTGGTTTTCCTTTGAATTTCAAATAGCTTCTTATAGCAAAAAAAAAAAAAAATAAAGGTTCGGTTTTATGGCATGAAATGTACATGGTAGGCATTAAACAATGGATTACAGTAAGTATAATATATCTCAGCTCAAAGAAATGAACTATACAGTGTATACAGTGGGCTGCTGTCCATGTCAGTATGGTTAAAACTAGCTCCTTGTCTATAATAGAGCTTTCAGGCACGCGCAGTAACTACGCATATGGAGAGTAACTACGCATATGGACAGTAACTACGCATGTGAACAGTAACTACGCATGTGGACAGTAACTATGCATATGGACAGTAACTACGCATGTGGACAGTAACTACGCATATGCAAGGTCACATGAGCATGTTTACAAAAGGTCCTGCTAAAGAAGCCACAGACATAAGCTATATTGTTAGTGTGTTGGCGTTTGACCTCAGGGGTGGTGTAAAACAAGGCCCCCTTTTGGAATTAGGACTCAAGGTCATGGTCAGTCTGTTTCCACACCTCACATAGAATAACCACACGTCTCGCTCAGCGATTTAAGTCCGGCATATTAAGAATCCCCATTTCCCCTCCTTACCCCCACTGTCCAGACGCGTAGTTACCGCACATGCCAGCTTGTGGCACTCCCGTCGGCTCCTGCCGCGATCGATGAATCGGTGGCCAGCCGTTGAGCGGATCCGCTCCCACGGGCGGGAGCCTGTCCCCCCCCCTGCTGGACTCACAAATCGCTGCTGCAGCTCAATGCGGCTTAGCAGCTGCGAGGTGTGGCAGGTCCTTCCAGATCATTCCCTGCCTTTAGGATTTAAGATTCTAAGTGCTGCTACCTGCACAGGGGAGGCCAGGCTCTCCCGGGGGGGGGGGGGGGGTTCCAGTGCTGTGTAAAAGCCAGCTTTTAGATGATCCAGAGTTTGATTTTGTAATATACACACCAGTGGTTGCCAGTCCTAACAGCGAGGCTTCGAATTGCATTTACAGTTTATGTCAATAACTGACTGTGAGAGGTGGCTGGACTGTGGAAAGGACATCTCCCGAAGGCTAGCAGTTAATGGTCCCTATGCGCATTTCCACTAGCCGGGCTGTTTTAAGGCGAGTTAGATAGAGTGGTGTCTGTTGTGGGGGCTGGGCTGACCCCACCTTCCTTTAAAAGTAAGCAACCAGAAGGACAAGGATCCACAAAGGAACCTTAAAGCACCTTAATGTTTGGTTTTCTTGTCACCGAAAGTGGGGATGCATGAGAAAATCCCTCCCCTTCGGTGAAGGCTGGGTGTCGCATCACTGCAAAGCCACAGGAGATCCCCGTGGAAAGCGAGGCGCCCAGCTCTGCACACTGCCAAGACCCCTGGGGCTGGTATGACACCAGCGCCCTGAATAATGCATGGTGGCACAGCGAGTGGACAGGTGCACTGGGCTTTGCCTGCACTCGACGCATGTGAGCTGGAGAGTCCTTCAGTGCTGTCTGTTTTTTTTTTAATAACACCCGGCATGTGGAACGATATTGAGAAGCGCCCCCCCCCCCCTCCCCAAACCACCATCGCTCTTCAGCTCACACATCATCTGTCTCCCTGTCCCCCCCAGCTGACGGACCGTGGAACTGTGTCTGCGGCTGTAACATGGCTTGTGTGTGGTAGAAACCGGAGCTGACATTTCTGGTTATCTCTGGTCATTCCTGAACCAGTCACATTCACCGTGTGTGACTCTTTTTAAACACCGCCCCCCACCCTCCCCAGCAACTGATTTTATAGTACAGAACAACGACGCAGATTATTATTTATTTCCAAAGCATCATCCAGGGGCGATCAGGTCTAAGTGTCAGTCGCACTGAGAAGCTTTCCCTGCCACGGATAATAGTGATGCTCATGTTCTCACGACCTGCGCTCATATACGTTTCGACATGGAACATTTGGGTTCTGTGAGCACCTCGTTCTGGACGAGAAGACGGACTAACCTTGAACGTCGAAGCACGCTTTCGGCTAGATCTCGGCGGGGCCGTCACGCGCTCATGGGATGAACGGTGTTGCTGATATGACAGGGACGGAAGGACACGTCGTGCGTGATCTGTCACATCAGCTCGCCCGGCAGACGAAGAGGCTCCTAGCAGGCCTGATCACTTCTGTGTCCCACCAGGCGGCCAGCCCTCCCCCTGGGCATGGGGGCGGGGCTTGTCGCAGGTTCGAGAACTAGCAGCTGATATATGGTGGCTGGAGAAACTGCTTTGCAGGATCTCGCTCGTGTCTCGCTTCCCCAAGCACAGGCTCGTCACTGAAGTCCAGAATAAAGGTCACCACATAAGGACAGCCTTTGTTAAAACCTCCCGAAGAACTTGTTAAAAAACTCTACCCGAATCCAAAGGACAATATGGGATCATTCTATCGAGCACCGACAAATAAGATGAATGAGATCTTCAATAGGATACCAATTTTCCTCATTGCTTGTTGTTCCAATTCATTTTCCCTGTCAGGGGACAGCCAAAGAAAAAGTTCATGGTGCAGGGGGGTTTGTTTAAAGCAGGTGTCTAATCACACCCTCGTAGTGGTGCATTGAACAGCTGATTAATTAGCCAGCCACTGTTCAGACAGAGGATAACAACACCTGGCTCTTTCAGCTTTGAACTGTTTGTTGCCTGTGTTCTAATCAGCAATTGACCTTTACCTACAAGATTATGATATTCAAGGTGTCTTTTAGCCAGATTCTGATTCTGTTTTTACATTTTATTTATTTAGCACATGGTTTCATCCAAAATCATGCATTTTGAGACAAGAGGGTCAACCAGTCCCTGGAGTAGCTGGGAATTCACAGCCTTGCTGAAGGACCCAGTGGTGAAGTTACTCTGCTGACCCTGGGTTTCAAACTGGTGACCTTGAATGCAGGGCAATGCGTCTGTCATCGATCAATCCATCCATCCATCCATCCATCCATCCATCCATCCATCCATCCATCCATCCATCCATCCATCCATCCATCCAACTTCAAGAACCCTTTATCCAAAGCTGAGGCATTCCTGGAACCCATCCCAGCACAGTACAGAACTCTGGCCAGGATTGCAATCCACCATAAATGACACATAAAAATGCACAATCAAAAATGCAATCACACACTAAGGACTGCTTAGGGACAGCATAAAGGGAAGAAACCAGGGTGCTGAGAGGAAACTGCACAAACACAGAAAGAACATGCACACGCATGTAGCCAGAAAGGGGCTGATATCCATATCCCTGGAGGCGTGTGCCTGTGTATGTGGAATGTGCATCTATATAAATACACCAATAATTAAATTTTAATGTAATCATGGCTTAGATCTAAGCCACTCAGCCACAGCAGTCTCAGGAATAGAAGTCTCCTCTCTCTCGTTCTCTGCTCTACTCTAGCTTGCCGAATATGATTAATTTTCTCACGGACGCGGGTTGGCTTTGGCGAGGTGCTGAAGCTCCAGGCTGCCGGTGAGAAGGTAACGGCAAAGTGGGTCAGGCTGGGTGCCTGCAGGGGGTGCGTGCAGCGTCTCCAGCGGGAAGGATGGGCCCGGTGAGAGGGGGAATGAAAAGAAGAGGACTTTCTACGTTTTCTGAGAACAAGAAGGAGAACTTAGGGGTCAGAAGGTAATGTTGTGGTCCTGGTGCTGAAGATACAGTACAGGGCCTCCTCACTCAGTCACAAGAGCTGGTTCTACCTGTCATGGGAATTCATTTGCAGGGTGGGCTGGGCACCAAACGGCAGTCAGAATCCAAATGGATCTGCATGCTTCTCATTCATTTACTTGCCCTTCTGCATTTAACCCTTTGAACCCCTATCCATTTTCGAGGATTTTTCTATCCCTTCAAAATTTAGGCTTACAGGGTATGTGCATGAGTTAAGCCACATATGTTGTATGTTTTGTTTTCAACACATTCTGGGCTATTCAGGTATGTCATAATGTGACGTTTAAATGCTGACAACGTCTTCATATCATACTTTTTACGAGGAAAAACTACTTTTGCCCAAAAAAATTTCTCAATTTTTAGTCTCATCTAATACAAAAATTTGCAGACACTACAAATATGGTCTTATAAATGTCTCTATGATGTGGGAATGCAGGGGTTTCATTGAGGTTTCATTTCTCTGGCATAGTATTGTGAACGAAGACATGGTTAATCCCAGGCGGAAAGGGATATCTTTGATTCTGCATCCATTTGGTAACTTTTTGAAGTTATCTGGTAGACAGCAATGCTTGGCGGCCGGTCATTCTGTTAGGATTCCAAGGAGGACGGGCAGGCTGGAAGTGGCGAAGGACGAGGCAGACCGGTGAAATAAAGGCAGATGAGGGTTTATTGGCACTGACAGGGGGTAGAAAGACGCGCACTACAACAATGACCGACATCAGACAGGGCAAGACGTGGACTGATATACAAAAGACAAGCCGAAATAACAGGCAACAGCTGGGCACAATTGGGGAAGCACACGTGGATGATGAGGGGGTGTGGCACACAGAGGATCGGACGAGCTGGGCGTGACAATAACATCTAAAATAGAAAAAGAAAACCATTGCTTAGTTTCTAATCCACTGGATAAACACAGGCAGTTTTAGAGTCTAATGCTGAATGTTTATCGCTATTGTTTTCCCACCTATATATGCTTTGATTGTTAAAGTGAAATTTGAGAATGAAACTTCCAGTCGGCAATTTAATCTCAAACAACAAACCAGCACTGTGACACGTCATTGTGTTTACATGTGGGAGGTGTTCCAGTTACACAGTGGGCGTGTTCTATTTCAACTGTTATGATGGAGCTCGATATCAGACATAGATATCCAATATCTATGAATAAATATTACGAAAATATCAAGTAATTGTCTTCCTAATAAACAAAACGCTGCGGTTTGTTGTGACTTCTAGTAGAACTCCAGCCAATTTTTGATTGTTTTTCTATCCTTTTATTTACAGGCTTATAATAAACAAATTATAAAATAAATATTTTCATTCCCCAGAAGGGTAGTACGTGCATCATTGCGGAAGCGAATATGCGCTTTGTTTTCCACCTAATATGAATAATACCGATGATTTATAGATTATTAGGGGTGCATTTTGGTGAAAAATGTTTAGAATAAATGCCTAATTGCGCACAGGATTATTCCGGAATACTTTAGGGCTCAAAGTTGCAACTTAGATGACCGGATCACATAACTTCTCTGGATTCCAATGATATGCGAGTCATATATGTGCGTTATACCTATCCAAAGTTACAAGTCTGGGATTATGGGGTGCAAAAATCAACACATTTTGCGTGTGTTGATTTCTAAGAGTTAAACCAACCAGACATATGGGTCACACTTAGCAGAAACCTGCACCAGTACCATGGTAAGGGCTGCCTGTACCATGGTAGTGGGTGCCTCATTGGGTTTGTCCCACTGCTCGTACCTTAAACACCAAGATGCACAATCTCTGGGGCTTCGCTGAGAGTGCTCAGCCTTGAGTAGAGCGTGTGACTCTCAGGTCTGTAAGTCACTTTAGATAAAAGTGACTGGAGATGAACCAAAATGGAAGAGTCAGCCATGAAAAGGGTACAAATTACCCAGGGGGCCTCTCTGCTTGGAGGAAGCGTGGCCGTTTAACCAGCTGCCATGGTCTGAACGGCCAAGCGTGCCAGTGACACGGCTCACTCTCGGGTGGCTGGTAGGGTGTATCTCGCCATTCCGCCGAGTCGCTCTCCTGTTTGATCTCCCTCTGTGACGGCAGACATGTCGAGGCCTCTTTGAACCAGATCTCATTCACCTACTCGGCGGGTGGGCGAGTCTCTGCACTCTGGGTGGCGTGATCGAGCGGGTTGCCATGTAGACACCAGCCAGGGGGCATCTGCTGGTCCATCAGAACCTTCTCCATCTCTGCGTCAGATTGCTTTGACGGACCGGCAGGTTTGATATTTGATATTTCAGACCAGTTTCTGTGGTTTTAAGCGAAGACGACACTTGACACATCCTGTCTACTGTAATAGGTAGAGGTGGGGGTATGGACGTCTGCTACATTAAGTGTTAGAATCACCCACCTGTTTATCCATCGTCAGTAGCCACATCTATGCAGATCTGCAGGGATTCAGAATACAGTCTCTGTTTTGCTTTGTATTTAGTGTAACTTACCATGCTGTTTGATCATTAATATGTTTGAAATCTTTGACCAGACACACCGGGGGCAGCATGATGGCACAGGGGTTCGAACTGTTGCCTCACTGGACTCAACTGGATTTACCAAATTGCCCATAGATGTATGTGTATTAGTAAATGGTGTGTGTTTGTGTGCCTGTGGTGGGTTGGCATCCCATCCTGTGTTGTTCCCTACATTGTGCCCATAGCCTCTGGCATAGGCTCCAGACCCCCCCCCCAACCCTGAATAGAGCAAATTGGTGAATGGACCAGACATACCAGAAGAAATTCCTTGCACTTGTACAATTATTTGTACTCAGGGGTGTTACAAAAGGGGGGGGGAGTTAGGATGAAAACTTTGGGGCATAATTGTTTTGGTCTGGATTGGGGGCCCAATATGATAATGCTTTCATGAGACACAAAATGTCCAGCAGTGTCCAGCAGTGCTTGGCGAAATAAAGCCGATTCTGATACCAATATGCCAACACAAACATACATCAGACAGAAGAACCCAAACAAACATGGGAAAACATGCAAACGTCGCCTCCTTGAACCAGGGTCAGAAACGAATCTGTGTGAGCGTTTATGTATGTATCCATGTACACATTACTGAAGAGCGTTTATGTATGTATCCATGTACACATTACTGAAGAGCGTTTATGTATGTATCCATGTACACATTACTGAAGAGCGTTTATGTATGTATCCATGTACACATTACTGAAGAGCGTTTATGTATGTATCCATGTACACATTACTGAAGAGCGTTTATGTATGTATCCATGTACACATTACTGAAGAGCGTTTATGTATGTATCCATGTACACATTACTGAAGAGCGTTTATGTATGTATCCATGTACACATTACTGAAGAGCGTTTATGTATGTATCCATGTACACATTACTGAAGAGCGTTTATGTATGTATCCATGTACACATTACTGAAGAGCGTTTATGTATGTATCCATGTACACATTACTGAAGAGCGTTTATGTATGTATCCATGTACACATTACTGAAGAGCGTTTATGTATGTATCCATGTACACATTACCGAAGAGCGTTTATGTATGTATCCATGTACACATTACTGAAGAGCGTTTATGTATGTATCCATGTACACATTACTGAAGAGCGTTTATGTATGTATCCATGTACACATTACCGAAGAGCGTTTATGTATGTATCCATGTACACATTACTGAAGAGCGTTTATGTATGTATCCATGTACACATTACCGAAGAGCGTTTATGTATGTATCCATGTACACATTACTGAAGAGCGTTTATGTATGTATCCATGTACACATTACTGAAGAGCATTTATGTATGTATCCATGTACACATTACTGAAGAGCGTTTATGTATGTATCCATGTACACATTACTGAAGAGCATTTATGTATTTATCCATGTACACATTACTGAAGAGCGTTTATGTATGTATCCATGTACACATTACTGAAGAGCGTTTATGTATGTATCCATGTACACATTACTGAAGAGCGTTTATGTATGTATCCATGTACACAATACTGAAGAGCGTTTATGTATGTATCCATGTACACAATACTGAAGAGCGTTTATGTATGTATCCATGTACACATTACTGAAGAGCGTTTATGTATGTATCCATGTACACATTACTGAAGAGCGTTTATGTATGTATCCATGTACACATTACTGAAGAGCGTTTATGTATGTATCCATGTACACATTACTGAAGAACGTTTATGTATGTATCCATGTACACATTACTGAAGAGCATTTAAAGTCACCGATAATCATACATGGACCATTTCTGACTTGTCCGTGGTTCCCAGAGAAAGCCCAGGTAACCATGGCGACAACATACTAATGTCATACGTTGCCCCACTGACCAGGTGGGTGTAGGATGAATGATCAGCAAATGAAGGCGCACGGTCCTGGCTGGGACCATGGCAATGGAGCTGCCCTCCCAATCGCCCGTCCCAATCGCCTCTGTTTAACTCAAACCAAGCAAAATCTTTGTCGGTCCTTCCTCTCGCTCAAGCTGGACCCAAAGAGTATACTCCGGGCTAAATCAGAGACAGGCTTTAATTAATTATGCTGCTTTTCTCCCTCACATCCCAAAGTTAGGAGGAGCCCTTGATATAAGAGGTCAGTGGTAAATGGTTACCATTTTTCATCCTGATTAATAGCTGGGGCTGCGGGGGGTGAGACCAACGGCAGGGGGCACTTTCTGGCTGCATATTATTGTCTGTAGCATTAGTACATAGAGTCGATGATTAGTGTTTATGTGTTTGGGAATTGCAGGTTTTTGGGAAATATGTTCTTGGTAAAAGAATGGGAATGGCAAAATAAAAACAGTTTGTGGAAAAAAATGATTTTGGCCATCACAATAGTGCAGCAGGTAGCAATATTACCTCACATCTCTAGTGCGGAGGGTTTGAATTCCCATCACCGCATGTGTGGAGTTTACTCTCCCACACCAAAGGCATGGAGTTAGGGTAACTGCGGTAGTGTACTTCATCCAGCAAAAGGCTGATTCACCTGCGAATGTGTAAAAATGTGCAGAATTAGCAGGACCAGGGTGTTTCACTGAAAATCCTGAATGACACCTTGCTTATACCATCCACCTTCCGTATTTGGTGTCACGACTTGAGGGACGAAGGAGCTGTAGTGGGAAAAGGGGGTTTATCTGAACTTAAATGAAAAGAGCAGGGTAATGAATTAGACCACAAGGGATTAAAATGGAGGACAGGACATTAGGAGGGGCACAGGCAACAGGGAGGTTTGACGTCAATGACTGGTTTGGGGACAACAGCAGTGGGAAGCACGTATATACAGGACTAACGAGGGAGCAAACAATAGGCAGCTGGGAGTGATTAACAAAAGGGTAGGAATGACAGGTAAGACAAACGAGTAACAGGCGTGGCTTGTTAGGGTCACACTTTAGGGAGGAGACAGGAGGGTCAGGTGGACGTGATACTTGGCCGCCAAAGATAATTTTAGAAGAAAATACATACATCACTGGAAAAGGTATACAAACAAGTAATAGTTTCAATGTAATTGTTTCCCAAATTCCGTGTTGGAATTTAAGAAAGTATTGGTAAATTCCATACTTAATGATACATACTCCACCTTAATGCCCTTCCGGGATAAAACAGGCATGTTTATTTTGATTATGTTGACAGGAGACCAGAAGCAACATTCAGGTTGTTGCATGGTAATACCTGCAGATATAACAGAACCAAAAAGATCCAGGAACTAAGTTTGTTTCAAAGCCTAAATATCGGGGCAACAAATTCAGGCAGCATGTCAATGAGCTGCCTGCTGCGAATGCGTAAGGAAAGCCCACGGTGCCATAATGGGAACTTCATTGTTGCTTTGCTCTTTGTAATTTAAATCGAGCGATGAGGCAATTATAACCTGTGAGGGTAGCGGGGAGGACAATATGAACAAAGGAAACAGGCGGTACTCCTGTGCGCAGGGAAGTGTGCTCAGAACAAAAACGCAAAACAATCGCCTGAAAATGAGTAGCATCCAAATTTAGGGAGACATTAATCACCCATCTACAGGCTGGCCCCTCTACCTCTCTCTCAAAGGGGGTGCTTTTACGTTTATTTATGTGAATTTGCACTCATTATGCTCCTATTTAATAGACCTTCATAACAATCTCATTTATTAGATGTTCATAAACATCCCATTTATAAAGCTCAGTGTTTATTAACGGCCAGCAGACTGATTAAGTCAGAAAAACAACATGACTAACTAAGAACACAAGCTAAATTAGTATAAATTCTGGAAGGTATCTGAATATTTAGCAGCTCTGTTGCTCTTCCTTCGGTTCACTTTAAAAGTCGGAATGGAAGGTATGCTCACCTCTGTTTCTGGAGCGATATTCCAATGGCAATGACTGCTGACTGGTGGGTCAGTTTGTCATCTTTAGGTAACAGATGGCAATATATCTCCCCCCTATATTTGAAGGGTTTTTCATTATCCAGGGGAAAGTGACCCTCATCATATCCATGTTTTGGAGTGTACCATCTAGGCCACGGAGGGGGGGGGGGGGGAGCACTCTTCTGGACGTGTCTTGAGTGACATCGGGGCCGGTCCGTCTCACGGCTCAACCACCACAGCCGTCTGTAACCGGTGGTGCATGGTGCTCTATTTGCGGTTGTAGAGCTGGAGGCAGTTCATTGGCTGGCAATGGGAGGACAGAGGGGGGCTCTGGGCTGCAGAGGAGGGCTGATGGATGGACTGTGAGGCGAGGTCACATGGCCTGCAGCATCCCCAGGCAGCCAAGGGAACAGGAAGCATTGCTATGTGCCGCGTGATTGGGCAGCCCCATGCAGGACATATTAAACTGCGCTTCATCAACATTATGGATCACAGTGTCTCTTTTCAGAAAAATGACTTTTACTCATCTTTTCCCCATTGGGCACAATGGTGGCTAACGGATGATGAACTCTACTACTTATCCAAGGGCGGCTGATGTGAATCCTAAAGTGCTTCTATGTCTTGTCGCCATGGTTATGGTTAACTTTGGATGACTGGCTGATTTTCACCTGGAGCACCAGGAAAGGCCCACGCAGACTCTTTGCATAAATCTGATCAGAGCTCAGTGGTGTCAGTGAGTTCCGCAGTTTCTTCAGCTGGTAATGGAAAGACCGGCTGCTTCAGCAGAGAGATAAATATGGATAAATTCAGAGGTCTGTATTTAGCTCTTCATGCTACAGTCAAAGCATGACTCACTAGACCAGCATGCTGCAGAAGCCTGTCAATGGATAGTGATTTAGGTTAGTTAGGTTAGTACGCAGAGTGAGACTCAGCAGTATGCCTGCTCGCACTGTAAAAGGTACAGACAGGTTCTCTCATCTGAGCAAACTCCTTTGCTCTTCCCTCTAGACAGGGGGTCAGGCGTTTATCAAGGTGCTGCATCTTCTCAGACTGCTGAGCCACGAAGATAAAGCGCGTTTTCATCTTTTCAGCTCCAGCTAAGCAACGTGGACCCCCTCCCCCAGCAAACCACGGCATGTGGCAGGGCAAAGCGTAATGAACAGCCCACATTAGGCTCTACTAGGGGTTAACAGCTTATGAGTGAAAATCACTGTCTGGCATCAGCTGACAGTGAGAAAATATATATATATATATATATATATATATATATATATATATATATATATATATATATATATATATATATATATTTTTTTTTTTTTTTTAAAACAGCCCAATCACTCAGGCAGCCTGTTCCTGCAGAACAAGCCAGTCATGCTGGAGGGTGTGTGTACTGTGTTGTTTATGTTCATGTATGTTATCAGCACACCCCAGGAATAACAACATGCATCATTAAAACTAAACTAAAACTAAAGTTGGGCCCATCCACATTTTTCAGTTCCGATCCGAATCTGATACAGATTCTGATACAAGAGCTCTTTTTACTTTAATATTTTAATATATCTTTAATATCTTCTATATATCTTATTCGGTACAAGGTTGTGACAATTACAAGACATATTAAATAAAATAATATATTATCAACTTCTAATATAATTTAAAATTGTTGTACAAATGCCAGTATTGTTACATGCTATTGACTAATGGATGACAATTACAAAGTTGACGTTAATTACCCAATGTATTGTAAATAAGGTCACATTGAGTCTTAGTATGTGGGCCCGCAGAATACCTAATGGAGACTGGATACTGGGGTCAAATACAGTTCACTCTGGAAGATATTAATGGTGATACCTGTTGGACAGAGATCTAATTTACCAGCCTTGGTTTTTATTGCAACAATGAAGGAAGTGTATAAGAAGATGCTTGTAAATGTATGAGTAAAACGGGAGAGAAATATCTATCATTCTGTCATGTTGGTTCGATTCTGGCTGTCTTCATCAGCATATTCTCACAATAAGTTATTAAAAGCCCTATCAAACTTCAGTCAAACAGAAAAGAAAGAGTCCGACATTCAGAGTCAATGTTTCAGAACGAGCTCTGTGTTCTCGGTTTACGGTAAATGTCTTCAGTGCATTGCCGGTCCCCCTATGGTAGCCGAAATGCCCCCACTTCCCCGAGTGGAGGCAAAGTGAGGCGGGCTTTATCGAAAGCTCTTGGCTGTGGGGGAGCACCATTATGTGAGCAGGAATCGATGGATTCCAATTATCCCTGACCGGTGGGAACTGTCATACGTACTGTTGCATAATTTATGATGTCTTCAGACGTGCTTTTCCAGCCTTGAGCACCTCTCTGGCACAGATGCAACCATACCGTAGGTGCGGAGGCCTGTGTCATGGCAATAGTGTTACTGGATGGAACCCCCAGCAAAGTGAAAGGTCAAGCTATTAAAGTTCTGTATTGGCCAGGCGCAGCCTGGTAAGAGTCACCTTGATGGTTTTGTACTGAGTATCACTTTCTGAGTTTGTGCATGTGTTAAGCATGTCGCATTGCACTGGGCATTGCAGTCAGGTGCAGTAGAAATGCATGCTATTGCTACAGTACATGTTTGCCAATTCTGCTGGCTGTATAGCTTGTATAATTTGCACGGTGGCTCAGTGGTTAGTGCTGTAGCCTTTATACCTTCCTGGTTGGGTGGTTTGAATCCCACCTTTAGCTCTGGAGGTCTGAAGTTCAGAGTATCTCTAAAACTTACGTGGGTTTCCTCCCATGGGTCAAAAGCATGCTGTTAGATGAAGTAGCATCATTAAATAGCATTCCAAACTCTGCTCTGGTGTCCTCTCCATACTGGTTCCCCACCTTCTGCATGGTGGGCTGCTCACCCTGACCTGTACTGGATCAATGGATGGAACATAAATTATAAACGAAGAGTCTTACTGTCATAACACATACACTTAAAGTAAATTTATTGATTTGTATATCAATATTTAATTCTTGATTGGCTGTACAACGGACTGTATCATTTTTATACTCTCTGATTGGCTAGTTATGTTTGTCCTACTCTGCAGTATGGTAGAAGACAGCAGGAAAATACCAAGGACTGGAGAAGAATCTGATCCTTTCCTCTTGTTTCGGTGAATAATAATTCAGAAAGCAAAGTGACAGGGAGCCGGTGTGGCAGCAGAAGCAGCTGGGCATTCAGCCAGTCCACTAAAATGCTTTAGCGTCATCCAATTTGGGTAAAAGACGAGATTTTCTGCTCCCCTGATCCATCCCAGGATGCTGGATCCAGATGGAAACCTGTCACCTCAGCTATATGAGCCGCGGTGTTACCGGCGCCCCCCCCCAGATCTGCTGCCGTCCACCAGACGGATGCTATTTGCAGAAAAAGCTGCGACTGTCATTTTCCCGGATGGGTCTGCAGGTCAGCATTCGGGCGAAAGCTGTCTGTCTGCTTCTGTGGCTGCGCCGGTGTCAGACTGAATGTCAGCTGCAGTGTAAGGTTCCGATGCCACTCCCTGGTGCCGGGCACAGGGATCACCCTGGGCAGCAATGGATAATCAGACAGACACTCACCCTCTAGGGCTCTTATCTGCTATTTGTCACCAGAAGTAAATTTCTTTGCATGCATAAAGTGCCTTTGGAAAACGTGATGCGAATCTCTAAATCCCAAATTCCGTATTTATTTTTCTTACGTAATTATAATCAATGCCGAGTCTATTACTAATTTACGAGGTAAACGGCGAGTCCATCCGTCTCTCTCGACGGCGGCGGTAATTAAAGGTTTACACACGGCTAGCATATGGGGGCTCACGGATTAATGAGAAGAATGAGTCATTCACGAAACGACGCTTTACCTGCCGGTTGCGGGACTCCCAGAGTGCGTGAGGAACCGGCTGAGGAGTGCGAGGCGGGCTTGAAAGTGCATGTGAGCTGAGTGGCAATTCAGCCATGGCTCTTGGCAGGAGCACAGCGCACTCTTAGGGGCTCTTAAAGGAAATTAAATCACGGGACGAGAAGTGCGCTGTTAGGCGTCACGGCAGCAAACATCAGCATCTGCGTCCAGCGGCACCGGCACAGTGGGTTTGTAATGACAAAATGTTTGCAGTGGCTTCTGATATACCACAGATATGCGCTGATTACAAATGCCGGAAATGAGGAATTTTTGAAAGGCTCAAATGAACACTGCAATGATTGCGAAGAAATAACATCGCGGTTCAGAAACACTTACAAAGGAACTGATATCTATCTGCTCTTCCGCTTTTACACTTTGACCATATCACACAATCAGGCCCTAGGCATGGGCAGGTGTGCCTGCGGTGGACTTAAAATGACATCACGGGTTTTTGTGATGGACTGGCATCCTCTTTGGGATACTCCCCTATCTTGTGTTGGGATAGGGTCCAGGCTGTCCATAACCGTGTACCGGAGAAGCTGTTGGAAGATGCATGGATGAAATACTTAAATACAGCATTGTGGGGGTGTTCTTGGAATGTCTTCAGTTTAAGATTCAGGCTGTAACCGGCCTCTCTAGCGCACCTCTCCCAATGTCGCTGGTTTGTTTTTACACATAGGAACAACTGGACATTTTCCTTTTGCAGTTTACTAAGGGATGTAGCGGAAAGACTTATTGCTCAAAAAGAATGGTCCATTGATGGCCTGTTAAAATGTTCCTGCATTATGTTGGCAGGGGTGTGTCTTCAGTACCCGAGCAGCAGGTTTGCTGGGGTATACTGGGAGCTTGCTGGGGTGTATATATAGGAAGGGTCCCAGGGGCAATGACCTCAGGTGAAATTTGATTGGCCCCCAGAGTGCCGCCTCCCCTGTCACTCGCCGATTCAAAACATATCATTGGCTAAAGATAAGGTTGGCCCCTTTGTATGAATTATGGCCCCTCCTATGCCGCCGCCCCAACCTTAAAAATCTTAGAATCACCTATGGATGCAGCCAGAAGCTTACAATCTCCTTTTCAGTGACGTTTCAGTGGCATGAGTTACCACTGAAAAGACCTCATCTCCACAGCGCGATGCTAACTCTAGCTGACGCCCGCCGATATCTTTGAATCACACGTGTCAGTCAGCGCCACCAAAATCTGCAACTATAAGCAGCTCGTCCCTCACAGAACAGACGTGGTATACAGATGGCAAATGATATCAGTCCCTGAATAATCAGCGCAGTCATTTCCCACTACACGGCAGCATATTGTACGTAAACAAAAATAATACATCCAGGCCAAATTGGTGGCTGTCTGGGGCCCAGCTAGCGGAGCTGAGAGAGAATAATCCAGTTGTCTTCTCGTCTGGGGGACTGCTCAAATGCTGATTGATTGGATCTCACGCTGAATGCAGAGCGAGTCCTTTGTTCGCCCCGCAGGCCTGCAGTTATTAATGGGGGCTGTTATATTGGGGGGGGGGGGGGGGGGGGGTGACCTTAGAAGAGATATGTAATTGCTGGTCTTATTTCCCTGACGTTTTGCATTTATGCACGTCATCTCTAACATGGGGTGCCTGCAGAAAACTGCTTACTAATCTGCTGCTCAGTGAGGAGTTTTACCTCAGACGGGTGACCCAGAGTGCACAGAAAGAATGTACATCTAGCTGCAATATATTATTGCTGATTGCTGAAGGTTGAAAGGCAGAGGAGCGGATCACTCATGGTGTTGTGTCAGCTCGAGGTCGGGGGCCTGTTCTTGCCATGTTCTCACGCTGCCCTCAGCCAGTGAAAACATTTGCATACTTTGTGCTCACAGCTATTTCTCTGCAGCCTCTTGTGACCTTTGGTAGTATTAGATTGTATTTTCTTGTAGTTAATGCATAGCAGTCAGCAAACAGAAATTTAAAATCGTGGGTTTAATTTATAGAAAACAGCAATGCTTTATTCTGCCATGTCTTATTGTGAAAAATCTATTTCTTAACAACTTGAATACACTCTTATTTTCCCCACAGACAACATTTAATTGAGTCATTGATTTTACAGTTTACCAAGATACCAGTTGGTGCATATGTTTACCACTATTTATTTGTACACTAATGTCTTGGTACAGTTAGACTTTTTAAAGTTCCCAAATCCACCACTAGATGGCACTTATTGTCAACATCCATCTGCTGGTATGAAGTGCCCAAGGGTCGAACACGATGTTTGACAAATGCAGGCTGTATAGGCAGATCATTCCAAGGGGACATATGTGTTTCCCCAGACAAAATCTGGACGCATGAAGAGTGTTTATCTTTTTCCTGCACCATCAGGCATCATAACTTCTCTTGCCAGCAGAGGAATTTGGTAGGATTGCAGTATAAGGTTTTATGTTTCTGGGCCCTGGAGTCAGATGCAATGTAAACATTCGGGCTACGATGTAAAAGCGTGCAAATGCAAAAAACTCACTTCTTGCCACTAGCTGCACTGCCATATCCGGCAAACTTCACAGTGGAAGCATCTGGAACGCGGGACGCTCTCCTTCACGTTGGCCACGCCATGTCAAGGGGAATCGCTTGCTCCATAATCGCCCAATGCGCGCTCGTTAAGAGACTTCGAGATGGCTAATTAAAATGCTTTCAGCAAATGTGGGCGGATTCTCTGCTTTAGCTTAGCTTTTCCTTGCATCTCCATAAACCAAGCGTGCAGGTTTTCTTCGAAAACACACAAGCACAATCACATACAATAGGTGAGATATGTACTGATGACATCTTAGTTATAAAAGGAGATACAATTCAACAGAAGACGTCATTCCCAGCAGAAAGGCTCTTTCCCTCATGCCCACCACAACCTAGATATTGTCTTTCCTCAAAGGTAGATTGTACGCGTAGATCTCATTGATGGTTACTGTGAATGCTCCTTATCTCAGAGGACTTTTCTGGCTTCTTTCATCCCCTGAGGTGGGTAACTGATTTTATTCAAAGGCAAAATCGTCCTGGGGAAATACGATGGGCTTTGGGCATGAGGTTGAAACTGAGACATGGACTCAGGCTTCCTGTCCGTAAACTCTAACCTCCTTTATCTTTCTTCATTAATGTTAATGCACTGAAGTTGACTGATGTCTGCACTTGGCCTCTGTGCACATTGTCCCTCTGGCCACTCATTTAAAGGCCCTGACCTGACCAGCACGTAAACCCCCCAGTCTGTCAGACTGTAGCTGAACCACAGTAGTCCACATAGAACACTGTGAGTTTTATTCCGATGGCTGGAGTGCCAGACCTGCCACCAACCCTGTAAGTTGGAGAACCTACTCGCAGGGTTGAACGTAGGTTAACGTCATACCCAAGACAAAGAAATTGCAGGCCCATCAGAGTAGGATCACTCCTGTCATTCAAACCAGCAACCTTCCGTATGCTGGCACGGATCCCTAGCCTCAGAGTCACCACTTCGCCAATCGTGTGTGTGTGTGTGTGTGTGTGAGAGAGATATGAAAATAAAAATGGGGGCTTCTGGGTAGCACTGCGACCTCCCTGGTTATGAGGTTGTTCTGTGGGGTTTGCACGAGTCTCCTCCCACGTTCCAGAGACATGTGGTTGAGGTTAATTGGTCTGTCTAAATCACCTTTAGTGTGTGCAGAGCTTGTTCCTTTTCCTCTGCTTCCCGGGAGAAGCCTCAGGCGTGATAGCTATCAAAAAAAATTCTGTCTTCAGTGTAACATGTCGCTGTTTGTAATGCAGATCCTCTGAGCGACGTCGTTGTCTCATTAAAGGTTACATGTAATAGAGTAGCTTTCTACACATGAATCGTATGCTAAATATTCAAAAATGTGTTTCTTCTACGACCAAAACTAACCAATAAAGCTTTCTGGTAACATGGTAACATTAAAAAAGCGCCTGAGTGATATAAAATGCATATAGTTCTTATAAAACACTGTTTAACTCATGCAAGTTTACAAGTTTCTGTAATTAAACGAGCAAATGGGCCTTTTAAAAGTGCACATTGTTAGGATATTTTTAAAAGATGTAGAGTCACTGTTTTTACTTTTTATGACTTAAGGAAAGTAGGTCAGGAAAACTGTCCTTACTGTTGCGAGCACACAATAGCCATTTGTCTGCATCGCTAGTCCTCTGCTTCCAAATCTGGGAGACATCTAATACTGACCTCATAGCTGCAATTTGGCCTCTTCTGTGGCTGAGGCTGACAGACAATAGATGAGATCACGAGATCAGCCTGCTCCTGATTTCGGCGCCCAGCCAGCTACCGCTGAGCACGTTATTTCTCCTACCTATCACTACAGCTGAAATTTGTCAGTTTTCCTTTGCACTGCATGCTGGGAAGAATCTGAGGGGTCCTTGCCCCCAGTTTTGGAGGAATCCATTGACCTGGTTTCATGGCAGAGTTTGCTGTGGGCACCTCTTTGGATACTAATGGACTTTGGGACGTTTAACAGTCAAAATGACCCTTTTGAGAGTGATTTTAGCTGACGTGATACATTTTCTAGGGCACCCCGGTGGTGCAGTGACTAGCACTGTTGCCTCATACCTCTAGGACCTGGATTTCAGTCTCTGTCCTGGCTCCACATGTGTGGAATTTACATGTTCTCCCCATCTCCTCTGGGTACTCCAGTTTCCCCCCACAGTCCAAAGACATGCTAAGGTTAATTGGAGTTACCTGTAGCTGTGTGTGTGAATGTGCCCTATGATGGGTTGGTGCCCCATCCTGGGTTGTTCCCTGCCTTGTGCCAGTAGCTTCTGGAATAGGTTCCAAGCCCTCTGTGACTCTGGGATGGATGGATGGATGGTATGTCTTGATTTGGGGGCACCTTCGCCTTGCCAACATGGCGGCTGAGAACATACGTGAGGGGGACATTATGTGATAGTATGCCTCCAAGGACTGAACTACTGTATTATTTCCCAAAGAAGAGGAAAGGTAGATTTTTGTGTGTAGGGGGTACTATTACATCACCTGTTATGCACTTGCTGTTCCAAATGAATGCCTTTTAATGATTCACTCAGCTGATTGTTTCGTCCCATAACACGAGGGGGTGGTGAATTTCATGTTCTTTTTATTTTGCAGTAGAACGGCGTACCTTCATGTGTGAGGCTCAGTTACCACCCCCTTCACCCCAGTGGCTGGAAGCGCTGGCTCGCATGCGCCGGTGGGAACGGCTGGGGGTGTTAAATCGACCCAGGAGTAATGTGGAAATGGTACTTTGGGAAGTAAAGCCGCCTGTCAATAATAATGGTCTGCACACAGACATTTCTCAGGTCCGATGTTTTCAGTAACCACGGTAATTTAGATGCATATTTAAGAAATCAGTTATTTTTATATATATATAAAAAACTACGAGTCTTAGAGAAGACATAATTTCAGTGTTTATCTCCCCGTTATTTTGGCTTAATTGGTGAATCATAACATGCATTAATGCATTTCCGGCTATTATTATGGTGTTACGATATCGAAAAGCGTAAAATAAGAGTAGAGCCAAAAAGAAGAAAAAATCTGCAGCAGAGGTAAAGCTGAGTCACACTCCATCGCTGTTGCGTCGTTTCTTTTTAAACCACAGCGACAAGCGTCAGTTGCCCATCAAATGTTGACAATGTGATGGTCACATGAGACACATCTGCACCTGCTTCAGCCTCCTTCCACAGGATATTTGGACTGTGAACGTCCTACGATTCTGATACCTAAACCCTGTAAATTCTTCCCTAACTCTAAAATTCTCTTGTATTTATTGCAGCTTATTGCATATTTATTGCAGTATTGTTTTGTTGCACATCCCTTCATATGTCATAGTAGCATAAAAATTTCATTGTGTTCTCTGAAGTAAGTCCTCGACATCCCACGTTTTCCATCAAACAGCTACGACACGGATGTCGTAGCAGCATCATGCTACGTGTCCTGTATGCGCTTAACGTCCCATAAATCCCGCGCATCATGTAAATGCTCCACGTCCCAGTAACGCCGCCGGGCAGGAGCTCTGCTAGATGGAAGAAACCAGGCTCAAGGGTTTTGGAGCTCTGGTGTATAATAGTAAATACCCTAAATTAACGGGCAAGGCCGTCTGCATCCTCCGGTGTTTGCATGTGTCTGTTTCTGCGCTACTCTGTCCACGGGTAAATGTCTGTCACCACCTATTTCCTGGACGGCAGGGTAAATCCCCAGAGCCCTAGGCCTCCCTTTTGGGAGGCTCAGCTCCGTAACTCCTAACGATGTCTCTCAGAGTGCCGTTCCTCCTGTTCACAGTGAGAGGAGATTTATCGCAGGCAAACTGCTGAGGCGGCATCTTTCTCAGCCGAGACAGTCATCCGTGGGCTTTGTGTCACACGGCTGTGTCAGTTCTTCAAGAAAAGTGCCAGGGGAACCTCCTTCTGATCACAAGGAGCAGAACTCGTTTGACTGGCTCACATTTATATGGAAAATATGCTTTGTGGTGCAAAGGAGAATGACTGACAACAGCTAATTTGTTAGGCATGAACCAGAGTGTTGGTGCATCCAAAATTGCATACTTGTTTGCTATGTGTAGGCGAAATATAGCATGCGAAGCGAACACTATGTCCAAGCACTCAATGTGAAATTTTAAAGTGTGCAACCAAATTCACGCTATGCTATTCCACAAGGCCACTGGAACGGCAGCTAGAGATGAAAAACTTTGCTCGCTCAGAAATTTTTATCAAGATGGTGGAGGAAGTTTGTTTCCGTAAAAATAAAGCAAAAAGCAATATCTAGTTACACAAGTTCAGCTATATGTACATATCTATTTTTCTGGAGATCATTTTTAACAGTTTTTAACTTTCATTGGTGGTTTGTACAAGTGGGTACTACAATTCCCGTAGTGCTTGAAACTATGCCAGTGATGTGCTGGAACTGGAATGGCGAGACAGAGAATAAAGACCAGGCAACGAGCCAAGCCTCATCTCTGAATCCTGCAGTATAATTCAAATTTTACGGGATCAAACTACGTCATCAGTAAACATCTTGGTCAGGCAGCATACATACAGTAAGTACTACATTAACGGTCAAGTAGTAGGCTTCTAATGAAATTCAATACTGTGTATGTGTTCAGTATTGAGTAAGCATGTGATTTCAGATGTGCCCAGTGCCTCTAAAATTGTTAGTGGTTTCATAGTCTCCTGGTGAACAGGTTTGCCTGAGAGGAGGTGTGGTGGTGATGGTCAAAGTTGTCCATCGGGTGGGGGGAGGGGATGATTCATATTTTCTCTCTGCTGGTAATGATGACAATACCAAAGATTATAATAATAACAATAATGTTGTTTTTTTTTTATAGACAACATGAAGTGCCTGATGATAAACACCAGTGGGATCAGTCGTATGCTTCTTCCTCTCTCTCTGTGCATCCCGGCCCGGCAGCCAAAGCATCTCATCCGCGGAGCTGGCTGGCACCCTGGAGATCCAGCCGCCGCCTCGACTGCAGCCTGACGAGAAGCGGAAGCCCCGCGGTGGACATGGGCCAGGCGCTGGTTCAGTGCCTGAGCGAAGACTCACGTTCTCTTTTCCCAATTAGGCACTCAAGAGCTCGCTCTTGAACTGAGCCACGGTTGGGGCGGCGGACGCCCAATGCGCGCCTAATTGCTGTTTACTGCTATGCCTGCGCTCCGGCAAAAACACTGGCGCGTCCTGATCCGCTTTCCCATCTGACACGGGCACGCCTCTCCTGCTGCAGGGGCATCAGATTGAATGGAGAGGCTTTTCAGGGGGAAATGTAGGCGTGTTTCAGTCGTCATAGTGATCCTCCCTGGGTTTGAAGCCTCATGTAATATTCACGTGAGGTCTTGGAGGATCCAAAGCACCTCAGATAATTCTCCAGAGCTCGCTTAGTCACAGAGGACCTTCTCAATCGGGTCTCCCCTTATGGATGGATGCCACACGGGACCGGATGTAAAGGCTGACTTTAGCTGGCTGAGCTCAGCCCTGAACATCACTGAAGGGAAGCCTTTATACGGATGGAGCCTAACATTGACACTAATGTGTACCCCATGTGTTTGAAGCAATTCCAGTGAAGTATGGAGCACAGACAAACGAATGCTTGCCAGCCCGCCAATCAATAACAAAGAAGTCAGCTTTAAAGGCACTGATAGAAGGGGGCTTTATCCAAAATTCAGTTTGTTCAGTTATTCATCATGAAATACGTCAAAGTTTTTTCCCGTTTTTTAAGTGTAAGTCACCTGGAAATAAAACAATAGCACAAAGCTGTTTGGGTGACCTTGCGTTAACCTGGCGATTTTTCACCATCCCAGTGCTTACAGATGTCACTGTTAATGGAGCCCAGCTGGGCTCGATTGAACTGATTACCTTAAGGATAAATAGGGTCAGCTGGCTGGATTGTAGCACATATCAAGGTCTGAGGTTAACTCCTGTTTAATCATGGACACTGTAGTTGTTTGTGTTGCGTTGTGTTGTTTGTGTTAACTATGTTTTTTCCACAGATAAAAAATCATGAAACTTCTCTACATAGCCATGTAAAATGCCAATTCCTTTATACTTCTGTTCAAGTTCAGTTTCATTAGACTTAGCAATTTTTTTGACAAATCACAAGCATAGCAAAAACTTAACTTTAACGAATACAGTGCACATTTCTTCTTACACACAGTTCCTGTTTTACCGATTCTGGAAAAAGAGTGCTGTGAAATCATTTTCAATTTACTGTCAAACTTGGTAGCTTGCTAATACTTTACAATGCGTTTCGTTTGACAACAATATATTTGAACGTTGTCAGAACCCTGATAAGCCTTGTGAAACTCAGTTTATCTTCTACATGCACAGTATATGCAGAAATATTTATATGCATATGTTCGGAGACGCATGTGACACAGCTTGCTGTCGTTCCCTCAGCTAAAATAAACAGTGAAAGCTAAAGGCTCAGGGAAAGAACTCAGCAGAGTTCTTAGATACTGTGTGTTGTCTTCTGTTATTTTGTGTTGCGTAGGACTTCCTGCATGTGGTACTTTTTTAAGCCAATCACAGGGCTAATAATTATCACTTATGACATCATAAGTGATTTAAATATGAGGTAATGGGGTTGTCAATAGACGATTAACATTGGTTAGAGAGGGGGAATCTGAAACGTTCCCGTTCTAAGCTATATTTTGAGAACGCCGACAAATATAATTTTAAAATAGATCAAGCAGCCCTCGACTGACTCACACACACCTGTGTTTCACTAAAAATAATTCCAAAAAAATAGATGCAGATTCTACTCACATTTTCCCCCAATCAATTAGGCAACTGAACACAATATGTTAGACAGGTGAGTACAGCTCTTGATTGAGATTTAATTCAATCATAAATATGAACTCCCTCTCACCGCAATGCACAGTAATGTTTCAATTAAATCTGATGCCACCTGTACCTGTCAGCTTGGTTGTCTGCGTGACGAGTCATTCCTTGCAGAACAGACATTGAAGAGCTCAGTGGAATCTGGATTCCTCCAGTAAATTGGTTTCCCCCAGTTTGTTTATATATGCGTGTGTGTGTATGTATGTGAACACATGCAGCCTTCTCCAAGTACTTTCATCATGTCCTGCTGGGACCCTTAGATTGTCACCCGTAGATTCAATAAGGGGAGGGGGGATGATGGGGAAACAATTTGCCATCTGTGCCTAAAAGCATCCTGAAGTCTCCCCCAAAGCAGGCAGAATGACAGCAGCGTGCCGGCATTACACAGGAGGGGGTGTCAGTCGCTGCCCTGACTGCCGGCGTGTTTATGGCGGGGTAAGGGTACCGCTTATCCTGGGCATGAGAGCGTCAGTCACGCCTTATAGTGCCCAGAGCCGCCGTTTCCGAAAGTCAAGATGAGTAGAGTCATTACTGCCGTTTGCCGTCCAGAAGCTCCAGTAAATCCATCTAACACCCTGATTTTTTTCGTCATTTGCATACAATGGCAGCTGTTCCAGAATGTTCCACTTCCATTCAGCTGTCAGTACGGCAGTTCTGCAGTGTCCTGCAGCAGAGTGCAGTGCTGTCAGGGAACGTGGCCCTGACCACCTTACCAGAGGGTCACCAAGGACGTAGTTACCTGACTAATTACCGTGTGCTTGGTTGGCTGAGCAGAAAGATCAAAATGCAGATCGCTCCACTACGCAGGCAGCGCTCTGGCCAACCCAATGCAGCGTTTTTACCTTCTATATGCTGCAGTGTTAGTTCTGCTTTCTCCCTCAGAGGGGCTGACAAAAAAAACAACTTTAATTTTGCAAGAACTAGTTTTTAGCCCCTGGGTGCCTTGGTGACTCGTTTTCTCTCAGACTTCCGAGGTTGTGGGTTTGCTTTTGACCCTGGCCGTGTGTGTGTGTGTGTGTGTGTGTGTGTGTGTGCAGTGTGCATCTTCCTCCTGTTGTTACTATCGTCCATAAATAAGCCATAGCAGCTGTATGAGTGTTCATCTGAACCACCATCCTGTCCACAGTAGCCCCTATCTTTGGTCTTTACTTCCTGGTATAGGTCCCAAGTTCAGTATGACACATAAACGGCTTTAGAAAATGTACCGATGTACGCAGTGTAGCCTATGTCTTTCTGGGACTTTAGTGTTTCTGGAACGCATCTCGATGCAGAGCTCGTCTCTATCGGTTACTCAAATATTTATTCGGCTATTAAAAATTATACGTCTCATAAATGTAGCGTCATGTTTAGACGTTTCGCCGTAAAATGTGAATGAGATGCATAACTAAAACAGGTGCCAGTCGATAAATTGCCGTAACGGCCTGTTTTGCAGTGATTCTTACTTAGGCACAGTCAGGATGCAAACTGACTGCTTACCCATCGTGACAACAGGAGCTCCACTGGGTCACTGGGCTCAAAGTCAGCCGTAACACTCATTGATTTTTACATTTATTTATTTTGTTTTATTATGAATATGTCAAATGAGTTTGTCTGTGTTATCGTTGGTCAATATATTTCTCTGAGTAGCCCTCTGGAATATTGAGCTGTTGTTCCTCGGAGCAATTTAACGCAGTCTACACAGCATCGATGGAGTTATTAAAATATCACAGATAAAAAAATGTAAATAACGATAGGCCTGACTCTCATCTACATTCCAAAATGACAAAAAAAAAAAAAACGAACATCAGAGCGTAAAGAAGAGTAGTGGCGTGTTTGGAAGCGCACTGTGCTGAGTGTTGCCTGAGGTGGAGCTCTGTCAGAAACATGGTGCACCGTCTGCATGTGCAAGTCCTTAGAGCGTACAGGCCCCAAGCCTAACTTCCTGTTCCAGCATGAGATCAACACACACGCGCCTTTCTGAAGCAAAAATTCATATTTATGTCGTGCCAGTTATGGGTCTTTGTACCACAGCAGTCTTTGTGAAGGATGACATATATTTTTCATCAGAATGTTCTGCTGTTCCCAATCCAGTGATTTGTATTACATATTTTAGAAGAAGATCTTACATTATTACTATTAAATAATTATAATTATGACCACAAATTCACTTCTTACCCATTAATGATTAGTGGTAATTCAGCCGACTCTCTAATGAGTATAATACGGTTCAAAAAGATCCATACAAACGGCAAAGCTGAATCTACTTTAAACAAACTGGTAGCTTTCACCTGATTGCTAAGCAGGCTGCTGTCTACGGAGAATTCATAATTCAAGGTAAGTATCGGACCTGACCGTCGTCAGGACGCCCTGCGCGACGTTTCAAAGACCGGCACGTAGCGTGAAATTATAAACTGGCCTGTAGCTATGAATTAGTCACATATTCATGCTCCAGCAAACCTAACCCAGCTTGCATTGACTGCACTGCACTGCGGCCTGTCACACGCACACAGCTAAATGCGGGCCAAAGACTCAAGCTGTCTCACGCCTATTTCCCGGGCACGTTTTGACCCACTCCTCATCCTCTTAATCACAGCAAGTCACTCCGTAAGCCTGTGTGCCAAAGAGACTCGTTAACCCTGTTTCTGTGGAAGTACACGAGCTGGACATGAATAGTAACGAGCCAATTTTAATAACGGCACGTTGATGCTTTCGCACAGCTCTAGCGTGTAAATATATCAGAGAAGGCAGATGATTTTAAGCTCAGAAAGCCAGCACTGGTGAGCAGGATCTGTGAGCAGTCACTGTCACCAAGCCATTGTCTCCTTTTGAGATGATGTAGAGAAGATGTTGCTCAGCTCAAATGATGGCACATAGGAACTGGCCGGGTTTGGACAGAGACCAAAGAGACGCTTATTTACTGTTGACACGGTGTACTGAACATCATGATTTGCTATGTGCTATTTCCAGTAGTATGTCTGTGAGAATCACTGTGTTAGCATGAAATGCTAGCAGAATAAAAATTTTCGCTTGTAGAAACGAACGCACGCACTAGTTTGTTACGCTCATGCATGGTATCAGCGGCTTATCAGCTCGAGGTACAATACAGTACTGTATGTAGTCACTTTTATATAATTTATTACATTATAATTATTATGTACTGTATTATTATTCCATAAAGCATAAAGACAGACTTATAGAGACTGATCTCGTTCGTACCTTGGAGACTGCCTGTATCTCTGATTGGTCCTGTGTGCATGTGAGGGTTTGTCCTGTTATCCTCCTCCCTCTGAGCTGTGCCTTATGGGAATGGAATAGTGCAGACTATGGATATGCTAGCAAACATTTTTATAGGATGAATGATCTAACCCTGGAATTCCAGAATGTGGCAGATTGTGAATCATCACCAATTGAATTGTAATGCATCTTTTTGCAATAATTCTGAACAGCAACAGCGGAAACTTAATACAAATGAGTGGAACAACAATGTCCATTTTGTACTCCGTCAGCTTGCAGTAACCTCCAGTATGTTACAGCAGGCAGGTGTGGGATTACTCAACGAATGTCCTGCAGAG
Organism: Brienomyrus brachyistius; assembly: GCF_023856365.1. Lineage (NCBI taxonomy): Eukaryota > Metazoa > Chordata > Actinopteri > Osteoglossiformes > Mormyridae > Brienomyrus > Brienomyrus brachyistius. The sequence continues at coordinate 14,590,254 of NC_064551.1, read as the reverse complement.
GTTAATGAGCATATGCATTAACACATGTGTCCACAAGGGGACTCGTTCTGTCCCCCCCAGGCAGACAGTTAAAAAGCTGGTATGACTGCAGCATGCGGATCTGCCGTGTGCCCTGATGGATGAAGACCTCATTGATCACCAGGAAGGGCACGTGCAGCCAGCCTCTGATCGCTTCTCTTCCCCAAACCTCCACTGCAGTTTAATTTAAAATGTAAGCAAATAAGAAGCGATCTGAACACGCGACTCAACATGCGACTCAAGGAGATCCGACATGTCACGTGAGTAAAAAGACTGCTGCTTAAATGCGACACCGTCAGCCTATTAGACATGTTAGGGATAATTCCAAGGTTTTCTCACCCTTTGTAAGTTGTAGCACGCACGCCCCACATTTATTGGGTTTCAAAAGGTTTCCGCAAGCTTTCCGAACACCCTGGACTTCTTTAATATGGAGACGCTTTTGATCAATAGGGGTTTAATTTGTGCACTCTCCATAAAGATGGCATTAGAGCACATTGATTCGCTTTCCCCTTGTCCGCCTGTTTGGCACATGAGTGGAAAGTCAATACAAACATCACTTATGGCGAGTGTTTCTGTACAAAATAACGGGGGAATGGGAGACTCTCTTGGAAAACCATAACATAACCACATTGTTCTTTTTTGGGTTGAGACGGGGAGAGGTGGCTGTGCGACTTCATTGATCCTCTGTTTTTTTTGGTCCTCGATCGGTACCATGAGTAATGAGCCATTACCTGCTTTCCTGTTTCCCCCTGAACAAAATTCACAGAGGTCTGTGTGATTTTCCTTAGCAGAGATGGCAAATAGACTCACATGACCTGGGAGTTTGAATGAAGTGACAAGACCTTTATTTAGGGAAGCCGGTTTTACTACACGGAGCAAAGGAGATGGATGAACATAAGGGGGAGCCAGATAGGAACCATGGAGCTGACTTTGGACTCAGGTTTGGGTGATAGGATGTGCGTTGGTGGCACACTAATGCTGGATATGAAATTCCATCTCACCCCGAGTGAGGGAATGAAGCTGGGCTTGTCACCTGACTTCATCCTGTTTCTGGTGATCCACTTGCTTTCCCTGTCTTAGAGGGCTATTTATCTTATGCTAGTATGCAGAGAAAACTCTTACTGTCATGGATCTATTTAATCCATTAAAATGAATGGGGTGAGAGAGACCCCTGCGCTATAGCCTCCCACATTCCCAGCAGCACCCAGGCCTCTGTGCTTGCGGAGTTTGCCTGTCCTCCCAGTGTCCCTGTGAACTTCCTCTGGGTCCTCCTACTTCCTCCCGCAATTCAGATTCAGCAGTTCACCTAACTGCATGTATCTCAATTGCCCAAAGTGTGTATGAGTGTGCCCTGCCCTGGACTAGCATCCGGGGGGGGGGGGGGGGGGGGCGTCCCCTGCCGTGTGGCCTGTACTGTTGAGGGTCGGTCCCACGCTCACCATCATGCTACACTGAATAAGCTGGAATGGCAAATGGATAGATATAGAGGGATGGATAAATTATTCTGAATTTGCAGCAGGTGGCACTCAAATTAAGTGCAGGAAGGAAGATACTGTTGTACTATTAAGGGAAGTGCTTATCTGAAAGCCTTCAGTAAACATCGAGCCACATGAGCTGGTAAAAAAAAAACGTGGAGTGTGAACTCCATCAGATATGGTGCACAAATGAGCAGTGCTAGCGGCGACCTGGCATAGCTATAAAGGGAGTCTGCTAAAGCACAGCTAAACAGGGACAGCAACGATTGGGGGTTTTACGGAGGAGTGTTTGTCTAAGATCCACTGCTAAGTTGTGTCAATTTGCATCTTCCGGCTGACGAAAACAAATTGCACGCCATCCATTTAGTTTAATTGAACACAAAGTCATTGGGTGATTGCTAATAAAGTGAAACACAGGCAGCATTTTCAGGAATAGCAATGTATAATTAATAGACTCTATTTAAAGCATTACAGCAGCTGAGTAAACTTAAGCAAATATCCAAACTTCGCTATTAACTGAAAACTCAGCTTGAATGCAGCTGCGTGTATTGAGTTTACATGTCAATAAGCCTCCACCAAACAGGGGGGAAACGACAAACAAAGAGAAGCAAACATGCTCGGGATTCCAGAACCTTCTGTTGTCTCACAACCCAGGTTGCTGACATCTGGATTCAATCCTGCCTTGTTCGATGGGAGACAGTGGAAAGCGAGGAGGTGCAAGACGAGAGACGAGTGTCTCAGCACGACATAATGAAACACATTCACAGCTCACATTAAGCAGCACAGAATGCAGGGCAGTTATTTGAGCTATTGTACCTGTTACAATAAATATAATGAATGCATTGCATTAATGCGTCTTTATAAAGATGATTCATGGATAAATCTGACCATAGTAATCAATGAAAAATATGAACTTGCCAGCATGTAACCAATCATTACAGGTTGGCTGTCATTGTGCTGAAACAATATTCTCCATCCCTCTTCCATAATACTTATCCAGTTCAGGGTCACAGTGTGAAACAATATATTACAAACTCAAATTACTTGCTTTAATAATTCATTTCAAAGTGTGTACCTCGGCTAGATTGATGAGCCGTGCCCTAGACTAAAACACCCATAGTTTTTGCAGGATTTATTCAGCAAATGGGCTCCAGTTTAATTGTTTAGTGTCCTTCCTAACACAAATGTCCCTTATTAATGATTTAGAAAGTGCAGCATCATGGAAATTTGGTGACACGTCCGCTAGTGGGGTACAGTGTCAACGGTGCTAAGGCACCCCGACAGCCCCCAGAACACAAGCTGGCTCCTGTTATGGCTGATGGACCAGGTGGCTGCCCACTCCCCTCCCCCCAACACGGTCCGCTGGGTGCCTGCTGGGCTGTGGGTGGGACTGAGAGGATGATACCGGCGGCCCATGGAGTAAATGGGAACAGGTGGCTCACAGCACAAGTGCCTGTTATGGAATTAAAACAGGGACCAAGAACTCTGATCATACTTACAGGCAGAAGCAAAGGACGATGCAGTAATGTCGTTACAAGAATTAGAATGAATATTATCTAAATAATAGTGAAAGCCACAGAAGGAATGCGAGAATGAGCACTGTTTTGCATTACTGATAGCAATGCATTAATTATAACCCCGGTTAAAGCAGGTCTTCTGCTGCAGTCAGTAGCTGGAAGGGAATTGAAACATTCTGTGGATCTAAATACCGCTGAGCTTTAGAGGTGATTTTTTTCAGTGATATTTTTAAAGAGGTAGGACTGGGTTGTAATAAGTTCAAGGCGGGCAGAGTGTAACGCACAGCCTATCAGTCTATGCCAGTGTTCTCCAAACCTGTCCTCAGGGACCGACAGGCAGTCCATATTTGCGCTCCCTGGGAGCAGGAAGGGAGCAAAAATGTGGGTCGTCTGTGACCGAGGACTGCGTTGGGAAACACCGGTCTACACAGATCCGAAGCTCTCTCCTCTTATTTTGAAGCGTGCTGCTTCTTTGAGCTTAATCTGAGCCCGTTCGTTCTCAGCCTTACCGGAAGCCCACACTCTGCTTTCCTGACCAGGCCGCCCCAGTTGTAGTACATGGTTTGATTTATGGCCCTTAATGAAAGCCCATTTGATATTAATCCTCAGTAAAAGCTCTGTTACATTAATGTGGCCTCCCCACTTTGGTTCTGCTTCTCCACCATGAGTTAATATGTGTAAATAATACATTTCAAAGCCCACAAAATGTATGTATATAATACAGCATAAAGTTTTGTATTTCATTATTCCTGATACAATAGCTATTTATGGATTTACACAAATGTCTACGTTTAATGTAGCCTATTGTATGTAAAGCAAATTTATAGACGGTCTATCAGAAAAAAAAAAAATAGCACTAAAATGCTTTAAAGCCCCATTACTCTTCTTTGAAGGCTGACTGGAATTAAGTACAAAGCGGTCATTTTTTTTTTCTAGCTACTATGCAAGCACATATAGAACCATCCTTGCAATCATCCATCTTCCATAACGGCTTATCCAGTATTGGGTCACATTGAGGCTTCCTGTCCCAGGAAGGACGGGGCACGGGGGAATTTTAAAATTACTAACGACTTTAATTTAGTGACCGCAATGGGGCCATGCTTCCGAATCTAAGATGGATAAATGCAAGAATGAATGCATGTATATATGTTAGCAAGTAAGAGATTAACGCTATTAATGCCATCGCACATTTTTTAAATATCCGTCTCCATGTCACCGATCTTCAGCAATAGATTTCCAACAGGTTTCATATGCTTGGAGGAAAAAAACACTGTTTTTAATTTATAAGGCAACACTGACCCTGGTCCTGACGCACAGATACTTCAGGCTGATAGAAGTACCATGAGCGGTGTTTGCCTTAAGGAAATGGAGCACATGCCCCAGGTCAGCTACAGACCAGCAAACACCTACCGATGACAAGACGTCTGCTCAGGATTGTAGTAACTGAGCCGATTTTCGTGGCAGAATCATCTTTATACAGTGCAGTCGATAGAGTGAAATTCCCCTCGCTCTGCCAGAGCTTTTACTCACACACATCTGCCCTTTTTTAAGAACAGATTTTGATTTGAGTACCCTGACAATGGCTGACTTGTAGCTAAAAAAGCATATGTCAAACCCATTTCCAGCAAAGTGCAGTGTTTCCAGAATTGCGGGCTTGATTTCCCGCCGCCTCTGTATGCACGGAGTTCGCTCTTTCTCTGCTTGTCCCCCCCAGGCGTCTAGCAGAGTCCAAAGACACAGCTGAAGTAATGGTGAGAGAGAATGACTGTTTTTCTGAGTGGCTTGTAATGAACTGCCACGCCATTGAGTCCACATTGCCGCACTGGGTGCCCACTGCCAGATCACAGTGACCTCACTGCATGAGCGGCTATTGGAAATAGATAAATGTTTAATGACTTAACCTAATGCTCTCTATCTATTGTAGGTGCAGAACATTTCTTTGTACATTATGTCCTCTCTCAGGCCATGTCTTGGTCCACCGTGGTGAGGTTGCATTCAGCCAGCCGTTTTTTTTCACCATCTCCGCCAGCAGAGAGAGTGGATCAATGTGGAGCCTTTTAAGTCTTTTAAGTGGGTGGGGGTAGATCACCATCCACCCTGCATTCCCCGTGCTGCAGTACTATGATGTGGAAAGATGGGACTGGAGCAGAGAGAAAGTGGACAGGGAAGGAAAGTTGGTGCCAGGTGATGGATCAGTCCAATCACTGAACCGGAATTCCACCCGAAGGTGCTGATGAAATGGCAAGTCTCCATTTATGGGCATCTCCTATAGAATCCAATAGAATGCAACATTTTGGCAAAGCCCACCATGTGTACTGTTACAACATTTTGCATGTCTGAAAGAAATGTCTGAAAGTTTGGCCAATTGTGGAGATAAAGCATAATTATCGTTATCCGGCACGTACAGGGTTCCGTTAAATCATGATGTTTCCCATGGTGCATCAGCAACGGCTCATTGCAACAACAGTGTAATTATGTAATTTTTCCATCATAGGTGGGGGTGGAGGGGGGGGGGTGGGAGAGTAATTATTGGAAAAGAACAAAGCTTGCTCTAAGGCAGGATGACTCCTGTGATGAGTCTTTGAAAATTCAATTTTCAGGTGAATGAATATGCTCTCAGATCTTTCGGAATCGGCTGACTGGAGACTAAACCTGTTGAAAGTGATTCATTGGGACGTACAGGATATGAAAGGAGGTGGAGGATGGAGCGTAACTGGTACATGGTCAGCCAACAGGATGTGTGCAGTTGGGCAGCACATTTATAGAAGTCAGGTGATCGGACATCGTTTTTTTAGGATGGGACATTGCAACCTGAAAGTAGAGAAAATAGATGTCGCCTTTTTATAGAGCATTCTGCCTACTGGATATTATTCTTATGTAAATGTACTGTTAATAATCTAAATGGAATTAGCGAGACTTTGTACCAGCCAGTGTTTTTGGCTGTATGTCATTTTTCATGTCACATGACCCTGGCATGTGTCTATAACGGGGGTCTCCAACTCTGGTCCTGCAGAGCTACTATCCAGTGGGTTTTCTGTCCCACTTGGCTCCTGATGAGCCACACCTGCTCTCAGGAAAATACCAGGAGCAGGTTTGGCTCATCAGAAACCAGGTAGGATAAAAAACCTACTGGATAGAAGTTCTGCAGGACCAGAGTTGGAGACCCCTGGTCTATAGAATAGCGATCCCTTTGTAAGGATATACGATCTAGCATAATGTCTGGTTGATCGGCAGGAACCTGAGTGAGTGGGATATCCAACTCATCTACCTGGGGAATGACATCCTATGCTCCCTCTTCCTCCTCCTCTTCTTCCTCTTCCTTTCTCTCACCGCTGAGGTTCACTCACACGGTGCTGGAAGCCAAGACAGATTATCGTCATTAAGTGACCCCTGCTGGTTTTTCACTCCCCTGTGGCATCGTGCCATGAAATCAACCCAGAGCATTTAGCAGATACCTTGTCTTTCTGTAATATACTTTTCTTCTTAAGAGTGCTTTGAAAAGCCTGCTCAGTAATGATATCTCTAACCAGAACATCTGCTGGCACTGGTGGCTCCACTTCCTGTTCCCCAGAATATACACTGAGGTTCCTTCACTTCTATAGCCTGCTGAGACCCATTCTGCTTCAGAGTAATAGATTTCGTCAGATCGAACTCGGAAAGTCAGATATATCTTTAACATTTTCATTAGTGATGACCACATGTGACTGTCCTCAATGAGACAGAAGCATAATGCCACTTTTCTGTATCGAGCTTAAAATACACATTCTACGTTCATTTTATGAAGAGGGAAAAAAAACACTGTAATTACAATAATAACTTAATTATATTTTTTAGTATGACGACTATCTCATCCCCTGAGAACGGGCCCCCCAGGGTAGTGAAATTCATGCTTACTCCTCTTTTCCATTTTCCATCTTCTGCAGCTGTCGCCGCAGCGATGTGGCCACGTGTGACACACCATCCCATCAGATGGCTGTCGCCAGGCGACATGGGGCTGGCATCTGTTTTCCATGCTTCCCTTTGTCGTGAACGTGCCCACTGGACACTCAGTCAGTGACAGGAAAGTGATGTGTCATTTTTTAAATGACAGCTACTTCCCAGGCATCCCTTAGCTCATAAAAAAATAAATCCTTATGCAGTACAACTTAACACTGTCATTTTTAATTGTTGCTAATAATATTCTCTCAAACTATCTTTCTACTGTCAAAATTGTCCTTTAAGTTAAACATAAATAATGCAAACTTATGTCAAGGTTTGACAGTCATATTATTTTTGATATTTTTATGATGTAAAGTCACATAAACAATTCGAGTTTCCACTGATATTTGGGTTTTAATTCTATATAAATTTAAATGGTCAACATAGGTTGGAGGTGTCAGGATTGATCCTCGTCTTATCCCTTCAATCAGTCATCTCCCCCTTTGGCCAGCAGGTGTCGCTGGCTATCCCATCTCCCAGTGTTTCCTTACAGTCTGTTCTGTTCCTAGTGTGTTTCTCTGCTTCCCGGGCCACTGAGAGTCTAAATGGGCTTAAATCATACAGCTGTCTTTTAGTGATCAAGTTTTGTTTTTTGCTCCCAAGTAAATTATTGTTTTTTTATTAGTTCTATTTTTTTGTACTTTGTTTCTGGTTATTCCTGTGATGTTCTTGTGTTCTGTTTCACTATGTTCCCAGTCTCTCCTAGTGTGTCCTTAGTGCTTGTTAATTATCCTCACCTGCCCCTAGTCTCATCTGTTTATGGTTGATTTGTAACAATCTCAAATGTGTTTAGTGTTGGTTATGGTCTAGCTATTTCTTATTTTCTACCTGTCTTAGTTAAACCCCTTACTATTTGTTTTTTGTTTATTTAGTCTTTGTTATAAAATTCCCGTCCTTGTAAACCACAGCGTGGACCCTCCATCCTTCCATCATACTCTTCCGTAACAGGAGCATTATTACGTAGCTTAACGAAAGGCAGTTGGTCTGTTAAGGTAGAGCAGTTACTACCTCCTGTATTTTTCAGATTAAATTATCTATTCATTCATCCATCCATTCGCTATACCTGTTTGTCCTCTGCAAGGTTACATGGGTCCAGAGCACAAGGCAGGGAATAAGCCAGGATGGGCGCCAACCCATCAAAGAAATTAAATTATGTAACTTTAAAAATAACTCATTAATACAAATGCATTGTTATTTTAAAATACATATTCTCTTTTCTTTGGAAAAATTCACTGTTTTTCACTAAATGTATTATCTTATTACGATTTCCAAAAAAAAAAAAAAAAAAAAATCAAATCTTAGCTACAAGATTTGCTAGATTTAGCAAAAAGGCAAATGTTGAGAGGGGATGTAAAATTACTATTTGGTACCAAAGTATACAGGAATTGCAGCCTCTCCAGTGATCTCGCAGTGATCGTTGTTGTCATGCCCGGCTCGTCCGCTCCTCCTGTGTGCCACGCCCCCTAATTACCCACGTGTGATTTCCTGATCCTGCCCAGTCGTGTCTTGTTTCCTGCTGTCTGGTTCCGTGTATTTAAGTCCTGGTCTCCCCAGTTTGCTTTGTCTGTCATTAATGTCAGTTGATGTCAGTCTGCGTCCAGTGTTCCCGGCTCCCCGAAGCCAGAATAAACCCCCGTTTTCTCGTATACTGTTGCCTGCCTGCTCCTTCCGCACGATCGCCGCTCTCTGCTCGCGATCGTTGCCCACGACGCGTGACAGAATGACAGACCAAGCAAAGAAGAGGAAGCAGAGACGAAGAAAGGTACCGGAGGAATCGATCGCTTTAGGTGCCTGCTCGCTCTCAAGCCCTGGGCTCCCTAACAAGGGTAGAGAGCGAGAGCCGGTCCTAGCCCCAGAGGTCAAGCCGCTCCAGTCCGGAGCTTGTTTCCTGTCCCGGCTCTGGGATAATAGCGACGATGAAGAGGAGGAGCTCGTCCTAATTCCGGGCGTTAATCCGCCTACGGAGGATGAGCTGCCACCCCTCGCACTGCACCAGTACTGCCCCAAGGGACTGAGTAATCGGGGCGGTATCCGCGCAGGTGGAGAGGCGATCCCGCGAGTACCCCGCTTCCCAAGGAGGACAGCGACCGTGCCTCCGCTGCCCGACGGGCCAGTCCCTCCTGTCGAGGTACCACCCTCGCCTCAGGAACGGTTGGCGCATAAGTTCTTCGCCCTCCAGGGCTTATTTTGGAGGGTGATCGGGGACCCAGCCATTCCCGAGGGTCCCGCAGCAACGCTCCTCACCGCAAGGCTCCAGAAAGGATTCGAGTCGTTCACCCCCAGGTCGGGACCGGACGAGCTCGAGCACCTCGCGGAGGACCTGCAGGAGCTACTTCGTCTTAGACGAGCTCCTGACCCCTTGCCGACGCCGCCGCTTCCGCCATCCGTACAACCCCCTTCTCTGCAGCCTGCTACTGAGAAGCAGGCACTTCCTCTATCCGCGGACCCGGCTCCCGAGCAGGCGCAACGACCGACGCCTGCGCAGCCGCCTCCGCTGGCAACTACGGCCCTTGAGCCCGGGCCGCCCTCTGCGCTGCCGTCTGCGCAGCCGCCACCGCTTGCGCAGCCACCCGTGCAGCCAGCGCAGCCCCCAGCTGCAGCAGCTCCTGAGGCGCCCCCACTGCAGCAACCCGCAGCTCCCGGGCAGGCGCCCCCACTGCAGCAACCCGCAGCTCCCGGGCAGGCGCCCCCACTGCAGCAACCCGCAGCTCCCGGGCAGGCGCCCCCACTGCAGCAACCCGCAGCTCCCGGGCAGGCGCCCCCACTGCAGCAACCCGCAGCTCCCGGGCAGGCGCCCCCACTGCAGCAACCCGCAGCTCCCGGGCAGGCGCCCCCACTGCAGCAAGCTCCTGTCCCTGACCGCGCTCCTGTCCCTGACCGCGTTCCAGTTCCTGACCGCGCTGCAGCTCCCGGGCCGGCGCCCCCACGGCAACCACCTCCTGTTCCTGACCGCGCTGCAGCTCCCGGGCAGGCGCCCCCACTGCAGCCGCCTGCTGCAGCTCCCGGGCAGGCGCCCCCACTGCAGCCGCCTGCTGCAGCTCCCGGGCAGGCGCCCCCACTGCAGCCAGCTCCCGTTCCTGACCGCGCTCCAGTTCCTGCAGAGGCGCCCCCTCTGCAGCCAGCTCCCGTTCCTGACCGCGCTCCAGTTCCTGCAGAGGCGCCCCCTCTGCAGCCGCCTGCTGCAGCTCCCGGGCAGGCGCCCCCTCTGCAGCCGCCTGCTGCAGCTCCCGGGCAGGCGCCCCCTCTGCAGCCAGCTCCTGTTCCTGACCGTGTTCCAGTTCCTGACCGCGCTCCAGCTCCTGCAGAGGCACCCCCTCTGCAGCCGCCTGCTGCAGCTCCCGGGCAGGCGCCCCCACTGCAGCCACCTGCTGCAGCTCCCGGGCAGGCGCCCCCACTGCAGCCACCTCCTGTTCCTGACCGCGCTCCTGTTCCCGACCGCGCTCCTGTCCCTGCAGAGGCGCTCCCACTGCAGCCACCTGCTGCAGCTCCCGGGCAGGCGCCCCCACTGCAGTCACCTGCAGCTCCTGTCAGCGCTCCAGTTCCTGACCGCGCTGCAGCAGCTCCCGAGGCGCCCCCTGTGACAGTTTCTCCCTCGCCCCGGCGAACTCGACCCCAACCTGGGGTCATGTCTGTGTCCCGTAAAGGGAGGGGACACAGACGCAGGGCTGGGGTCCCGCCCGCCCTGCCCCCTGGCTCGCCCTGCCTCGCCTGCGCTGGGGCTCGGTTGGCGCCTGCGGGTCCTGGCCCTCCGGGTCGGCTGTCGCCTGCGGGTCCCTCTCCGGTGCCTCGTCGCCCTGCCTCGCTCCCCTCTCCGGGTCCTGGTCGGTCGCCTGGGGGTTCTCCGACGGCGGCTCCTCGGTCGCCTGCGGGGCCCCTACCTCCGGCCCTCCCCCGGACGTCGCCGCCTGCTGCGGCTCCCCCCTCCTCCGGGCCTTCGCCCTGGCCCCTTCCAGCTCCCTCGTCCCCTTCCCTGGTGCTCCCTCCTGCTCCCTCCCTGGCCCCTCCGCGGGTCCCTTGCCCTGTCTCCTCTGCCCCTTCTCGGTCCCCTCCGGCTCCGGCCTCCCGGCCGCCTGCGGCCCCTCCGGCTGCCTCCCGTCGCCCGCTGGGGCTCCCACGGGCTCCCCTTTGTTCCCCCGCCTTCTCTCCCTTCTCTCCTGCCCTGGTCCCTCCTTTGTTTGCTCCTCCTCCTGTCTTTCCTCCTTTCTCCGTTCCTCGTTCCTTTGTTCCTCCCGTCTCTGTTCCTTGTGCCCCGGTGTACCCGCCTTGCACTCCTGGCCCCTTTGTTCCGCCCGTTCCTTCTGTGTCTCCCTTCCTGGTTTGCCTGTCTGCCTTCCCGACCCTCTGTCAGGTTTTGTCTTTTGTCTTGTCCCTCGCTCTGTTTTGTACCTCGGTCCTGTTCCCTGTCCTGCGTTAATTCTGTTCTTGTTTTCCAGGTCCTGTCCTGCCTCGTCCCGTCCGTCGCCCCCTTCCTTGGCGCGCCCGGTGTAGCGCGCCTTTGGGGGGGGGTTCTGTCATGCCCGGCTCGTCCGCTCCTCCTGTGTGCCACGCCCCCTAATTACCCACGTGTGATTTCCTGATCCTGCCCAGTCGTGTCTTGTTTCCTGCTGTCTGGTTCCGTGTATTTAAGTCCTGGTCTCCCCAGTTTGCTTTGTCTGTCATTAATGTCAGTTGATGTCAGTCTGCGTCCAGTGTTCCCGGCTCCCCGAAGCCAGAATAAACCCCCGTTTTCTCGTATACTGTTGCCTGCCTGCTCCTTCCGCACGATCGCCGCTCTCTGCTCGCGATCGTTGCCCACGACGCGTGACAGTTGTATCTCATGTTTCTTTGCTCTGCTCTCTAAGGGGGGCCAAAAATTTGTACATGATTTTTTTCCAGATTGCGGGAGGCCTGCATCCCTAACGCCCCAGGTTTGGAAAAGTTTGGAAACTCGTGCAGATATAATGTGCATGGCATAGCGTAACAGAAGGGTGGTTAGACGTTAGACAGTTGGGGAGATACTTTTAAATCATTATTCCCATCCAGGACAAGTGGCTAAACTGCACCCAATCCATAATGGACATGGGAAAAACATTAGCATATTAATAAACTGACACAAGCGTCCTGCCTACTTTTTACAGTACAGTCTAAAGGAGTTGACTTTAAATGGTTTCTATCCAGACTGTATAGACTAAACTATATGCTTGGTAAGCAGTTCTCCATAAATGTGTTGACTAATCAGTATGCAGTGCTAGCTGCAGTGGATGGCATTGCACTCCTGCATGTAGCCCGACCTCTGCTTTAGCAATAGCTTTGATGTCGGTAATGAGCCGGGCGGGGTGGAAGGAAATCCCCAATTTGCTCTCAGTCTCTGCCTCTCGCCCTCTTCTGCACCTGCTGCTCAGGAGTATGTCCAGAAGCTACGTTACACACGGGGTTTATTAGTGCCTTGGAGATGCAACAGGCTGGGAGAGACGAGCAAACATCCAAGTCAGCCACCTCAGCCCTAACAAAGGTGAACCATCAGGTCGAGTACAAGAAGCAGAACACCCAGTCTGTCTCGCTCTCCCCACCAAAAAAGGACGACTTTATACCCTTAGCGATAAATTGATTACTAGTGTGTAGAAGAACTTGACCCTTGATCTTGCCCCTTCCCCGGAATATCCACACCATCCGATTGTTTTAAGGGGTTTTGGTTTCTTGTTGCAGCTTTGAAATGTAGCCATTATACAATATCCATATATTGATGACCCCTAATAGTGTGATTTTTCACCTGAGGGCAGGTTGGAAAGTGGTTGACGAAGGGGACCAGGAAGTGTGGGACCAAGACACCCCCACACTTACAGCCAGGGTCCCAGTCCCAACAGTCTTGCCCGTGTCAGAGCCAGACTTTGCAAGCCTTCTCTCGGAAAATCTGGCTTTGACAGGCTTTTAAGCGTGACTTCAATAGACACTCTGTCTCTCGCTTTCCACGGGGGAACATTTCGATGACATGTAAAGTCCCACAACAAATAGCTTAGTCACTGTACAGATGCTGTTGATGGTAAAGTGCATTTTGTATTAAAGTACCATTCAGTCTATGACATTTTACAATCGGATGTCGCTGAGGATGTACGGCTACCACAGGCGGCTGGGAGCCGCACTCCACATTACAGATTAAGTACAATTGCTATCATTGTCTGGCTCCTAAGAGAAAACCTCCCTCAACGTGTGTGTTTCCTGTGTGCGTTTAAACTGCTACTCGTTAGGTAAATGAACATTGAGTCATGTTGACACCACAAGGGTGAAAAAATGTTCACTTGGGAATCCCTTCAATTGAGACTGTGAACAGATCTAGGTGACATTGGATAGGGAGACAGCATTTTCCATTCTAGTGGGGCAGGGGGAGGGGGCCAGTCTAACATCACAGAAAAGCAAACATGAAAAGTCAGTTAGGGTTATGGTTAGGGATTAGGGGTAGGGTTAGGGGCATGTATAGAAATTCTGAACCCCCCCGATCAAATTCCACTTTGGGTCTCCCCTGGTATATTTTGGATTTTTCCGAGTGGGGGGGGTTAGAGTTAGCTATGGGGGGTGGCGAATAGACTAAGAGCAGATATTGGGGCCCCTAAATAATGCTGGCCCCTCTGACCCTATCAGGGTATCCACGTCCCTCCAACACCCCAGAGCTAGACATGGGTATTGGCATGTAACATGTAATCAGGGTTATCAGGCAGTGGAACAAAAACACACATCAATCCATGCCTTTATCAGGAGCAAGACTAAGAGACAAAAACCCAATCATTTTGACCACTCATTCATTTCTATGGGAAAAATGCTAACGCTAACTATGACAGCCTTAACCCCTACCCAGCCCTAACCATAACAAAATACAACAACTTTTTTTCATTGAAATCATGGATTTTTCTAAAATAGTTTTCCCATATAAGGTAAAAAAAATGAGTATTCATCACATTGTGGGGACATTTGGTCCCCACAAGGTAAGGTATACCTGGACCACATATACACAAACACACACAACAGACACTTGGCTGCACACGGTCATCTCAAAGCTAAGCTCCATTTTATTGTGGCCTGAAATATCAGCTGCATGTGTGTATTGCTGACGAAGACAATTATGACCTTGATTCTCCTGACTTATTTCTTAATTAAAAGAAAACTGCCCATATTTAACGGACTGCTGGGCTGTTGTTGACACGCTGATGCCTTTTGCGTTCTCAGCCTGAAGGCGTAGCAAAGCCATATCCTTAGCACCTTACTCTCAGCTATACTCATGACTCCTGAGCTGAGAAAAATTACTTCAGTTGCTGTTTTTATGGCTGTATTACTGTGATGAGGGCCACGCATGCCGGGGTTTCTCCCCTCCCTTCATTTCACGCTCCAGGCAACGGGACAGACGATTGCAGTAGTGTTGTACAACTCATCACTCACTCGCGCTGCCATTGGTGCACACAGAGGGGGCTTTTGTGGAGGAAATAAAACCTTTTTTTTTAAATGATGTTCACTCCTGTGCTGGGAGCTGGAAACATCTTGATGGCTTTGTGGAAAACAGGGGATTATCGGCTGTGTCGTCAACATCTCCAATGAGGCGCAAAGACCAGTGGGACCTGTTTTTATACAATCTGCATGGACCATTATTATGTTCTGTGCATACAGTACTGCTGCATTTATGAACCTGGACTTCTGATCAAACATGAGCAGGTCAAGGCTGCATGATGCATCCTAATCTATTCTATACAATAAAACGTACATTAAAATGTTCCAAATTCACACTAAGCTACTAAATAAAGTCATGACTGTTGACTTTGCATGCAACTCTGCATATTGTGGAAAATGTGTGTTTAATTTAGGAACTTAAGCTGCGAAAATAATATTCATGAATCCCGAAGAGATGAGACCTGTTTGGTATGAACCCATGTACGTATGCAAAATACTATTAATTGCATATAATTAGTAACATGAATAAGCTGGAAATTACTAAATTGCTGAAGTTTGTTCTCCTTCACCTATTGTTTTTTTTTACTAAAAATTAAGCTATTGTTACAGCTCATGGGAAATAATTTTATGCAGAAGTAACATTTATCCATGGATGGGTTTGAGGAACAAGGTCAATAATCCTGAATAGCTCTTCTCTGCCTTTGTGCGTGTCTACTGCCAGTCTCAGAAGGTCCTACGAGGTCCTAGCAGAACATTGCTGTAGGTAGGACACACCCAGCATGCCACAGAGATACCACACACTGAGCAGCCTGATAGTGACACGTGTCAGTCCGAATGGCACCCTTCTGAACTTTAAGAACCCGTGGTGTTACAGCACATTGGTGTCGACCTGAATTGTTAAGAAATGCCTCCAAGACCAGCATGACCGGGACACAGTGATGCTGTGAGGGGCTTCCTCCTCAATGAGAAAGAACTACGCTCAGTTCTAGCAAAGAATGTGTAACTTTGTCGTAATCTCGCCTTGAAACATTCATGCACAGTATGAATTAATTTTGTGTGCTTCATTTTGAAGCTGCACACCCAGAGCAGGGTCTACAGTTCACAACTGTTCCATTACTCCACATGTCATTTATAGAGCTGCACAGTTACTGAAACAATTTGCCACCTTGTCCACCAAAGAATAGTTCCCCGCCTAGTATTTAAATTGGCAAACCTTTTTGGTCACAATCCAGGTCTTTGCTGCACCAGCTGCCTCATCAGTCCTTACCATCGGCTCATTTTTCTCCAGATGAATATAATTTAAAGTATCCCTTCCTTCACTCTATGCAGATTGCAAGAAAATCTACTTATCAGAGAATAATCATAAGCATTTTGCATTTAATGAAATTATATTTTTAATGATGCGCATAATGAAATGGATGTGCATAGAGTTTGAATCTGGCCCTCTCCATGTTTGCTTATGCCAACTCTCTCATAACATAAAAGCATGCCGTCCACCTGAATATGTGACAGGTCTTCTGCATCACACCAAAATCCCATCCAGGGTATGATCCACTTTATACAATATGTTGCTGGGATTCACTCTGAATCGATGTGGCCCTCACTGGTCAAACATCCCGTCCTAGTTGACTCAAAAAACGTATCTGAAGATTTATCTTCCTCATATTGTTGTAACGGGACGGCATGGTGGTGCAGTGGTTAGCACTGTTGCCTCACACCTCTGGGACCCGGGTTCGAGTCTCCGCCTGAGTCACATGTGTGCGGAGTTTGCATGTTCTCCCCATGTCGTCGTGGGGTTTCCTCCAGGTACTCTGGTTTCCCCCCACAGTCCAAAGACATACTGAGGCTAATTGGACTTGCTAAATTGCCCGTAGGTGTGCATGTGTGAGTGAATGGTGTGAGAGTGTGCCCTGCGATGGGCTAGCCCCCCATCCTGGGTTGTTCCCTGCCTCGTGCCCATTGCTTCTGCGATAGGCTCCGGACCTCCTGCGACCCAGTAGGATAAGCGGTTTGGAAAATGGATGGATGGATGGATATTGTTGTAACCTGAAAGATAAAACTGCTGGAACGTCAAGAATACTTTGTTTCCTAAAAGCTATGCTTAGCAAAACTCGATTAGGAAAATAAAAGAAAAAAACACACACATTTAAATTACTTGTCCAAAATAAGACACATTTTTATTGACTTATATTCTGAAGCCCTAAGTGCAGGTTATAGTTCGATTCACTCCCCTTGGATTTTGGCTTTCAAGCCGTCAAAAAAGTGTAGAATTCTGCGACTTGGGTGTGAGGAGCTTCGGAAGCCCAGCAGAGGCTTCTGCCCCAATGACAGCTGTGCCCCCATCTCATACCACCTCTCCCGTAATTGGAGGTTGCTCAGCCTTCCATGGCTGATTTCTGTCAATGGCTGTCAGTCAGCATTCAGGTGCTTCACCTTAACATGCTAAGTTTGTCAGGCGTGGAATTTACACAGCTGAACTTGTGGCAAATTGTACGTCTTTCCCATGGGGAGAAGTTCCATCCTTCTGGCGATGCTGGGGGTACAAAAGACATCTGAGTCGCATTGGATGAAGTAACATTCTATTGAAGAATAAACAATACAGCTACTATCAGCGGGCATCAAGTAGGACGTGGCTGAGTGTGACTTTTGGCCTTATGGGAGTTTTACTTACACAAAAATGTTCTAAGGGCAGAACGAGAATTAATTGATTCAGAGAGATAACCAATCAGATCTTGGTAAGATGTCAGAACAACCAATCAGATTTCTTGGTCCCATCTCTTCTAATTGTTTGGACCTGCCTCTTTTACAATCTGGTTTTCTCTCTGAATCATCATTCCTTCTGCCCTCATAACATTTTTTATGTAAATAAAACTCCCATGGGTGACTTTTGGTTGGTACTTCTGTTGCTGGAAGCTCATTTACTATTGGCTCCTATATGCTGCTTGATACATACCTCCTGAAACTACTTTTCACTTTAGGAACCAACATCAATATAATATAGATGTATCACTGATGGTGGTGTCCTGATAGACACCATTCTAATGGTTGGTTGACTTGCTAACCTTCACTGCTATTTGGAATCTCCATTGTGTTGGATCCATTTTACTTATTCATAGATGGAAATGGTATAGATCAGGGGTGGGCAATCTTATCCGTATGCGGCGTTTCTGGGGTAACTTTTAGGTCAGCTGCTCAAACCCAGGTGTGAGGACTCTTCAGCCAATCAGTCCTCTAATTAGTAATCTAATTTGGGAGTTTCAGCGAAAACCCCCAAACACACCGGCCCTCTGCGGATAAGATTGCCCACCAGGGTATAGAATTGCAAATGTGGGGTGATGACCAGGAAGACCGGAGGATGTAATGGTGAGTTTCCTGGCACCCTCAGGATACAATGCGCTGAAAGAACAGTCACTTTTTCAGCTCTATCAAACAATGATGTAAATAGCAAAATTGAGAATTAGCACATAACTTCCATGACCATTGATCTGGTCTGAGAAAGGAGCATTGCTCAATATTTTTAACTATCAAAAATAAGTTAACGGTCCACTAACCTGTCCCTCACCCAGAACACCTCCCTTTTAATTTTATCACAGGTAAACTCCATTTTGGAAACATGCACTCCCAATTCCACAATGCAGGAGCTGCAGAGATATCTACTCCTTCCACTCCCCTTCCTCCCTAGGGAGCACGTTCTGACCTCCTTCATGCCTCAGTGAAACATTTTAATTCATATATTAAAACTGCTCTTCCAACCTCCTTCCAATTTCCTCAATTATCTGACACCAAGGTGCCCCCAGAAAAGGAGATACGGTCACATTCAAATGAAAATTGTAGTGACATACACAACACGCGCCGTTTTAGCCTGACATGATGTCTGAGGTATCATCACTATACCTAAAATGCAAGAAAGGAAAGTACATAAAACGTCCATGAATTTGCTTTCAGGAAGGACAACAGAATGATACATATGTTGTCAGAAGATTTAACAAATTAACACTTTTTTGAAAAATGGAACGGTTGTGTTTTGATAGCTTGTGTTAATTGTGATTATTTTATAACACTGCTGCCTAACAGCACCAGCTGCAGTTTTGAATTTAATTAGGTAGTTGAAGGCCATACATTGTTTTTCTGTACATATGTAATAAAGGCCTATTTCTGTTATTTTTCTCATAGCAATTAAGTGTGATAGGAGTCTATCAGACTAGGCACTTGGATTGTTTCAAGAAGCTTGAATTACAGGGTTTTCTGCATAATTTTTCTGAAAGATATGTTATCATTCACAGGCAAATTATGCTTAATATCTGAAATTGCATACTTAAAATATCTGAACCACACAGACCTGTCTCAGCTTTAAAGAAGCAAAGCCCCAATCTGAATGTGTCACTCACAAAAGCGCACTTCTCTGCCACTGACTGTTTGATATCGGCATGCGCTCGATGAGCACTGCCGTTTGATTACGCCGCACGTCAGCAGAACCGCTGGCCACCGACTCGGAGCACTGGACAAAGTTCAATCCCGCGCTGTCCTGTCATGTCATTCCCCGCTTATTATCTCACAGACGGAATTCACCATGAAGGTCTGCCCTCAAATTAAGCTGCGCTTCCACAACTGCGAGCCAAGCTACAGGAGATAGGAGTGCGCGAAATGAAGAGAGCACTGGAATTGTGAGTCAGACGTCAGGTTACGAGAGTTTGCTGCTCTGATTTACGCTGTCGGTATACAAAAGCAGTTAGATTATGTCTTTTCTGGCTACAGTTGTAGATGTAAGAAACAGTACAGAACAGCTGTGTGCATAAAATTCAATCTGTTAACAGTCAATCTGTTAAACCTAGAGTAGGGCTTAATGACAACAAGGCTGACAAATTCGAAATCTCACAGCAAGTCATATGCCAAAAGGTTGGAACGACAGACAAGTGTGGAACACTAGGGGGCAGCACTGGGGTTTTCCTCTGTGTTGGCTGAGTACCGCCTAATTGGGGATAATATATACATGCACTCATATGTTCAGTTGGTGCAAAAAAAAAAGAATGTGCCCCTTCCGAGGGAGAGAGAAAACACAGATCAAGTGTGATGAGTAACAGACAGCTTGTTAAAGATGCGGGTCATCATCAATTAGCAAGAGAAAGTTTGGTGAAAATTTGCTCCGAGCTATAATTTAGCCCAAAAAAGTGCTGGGAGCATTTTTTTTCGTGTCATCTATTAGCACTCCGTGGTGTTTGAGCACTGTGGCTGAGAGCTCTTGTGTCATTTACTAGCACGACGTCAACTGCAAAACTATGTGTGAGTGTCATCACCTTTCGCTGTGCCCTGTGTCACATGCTGACATAGGTTGCACTGCATGCAATTAATGCCTAACGCATGAGTTAGTGCATGCTTGCCTCCGTTTTAGAGTAATGCCATGCATTGGGTTCCGATGCTGTGAGGACCCCTACAGGGTGTCACCTCGCCGGTGCCCGTTTTGCATCATGACGTTCCGACCCCACAGTGCAGCTGTGTGATGTCAGCCCAATAAGACACGCTCCTCTGACTTGCATAAACCAATCGAGCTGAAATAATGCACCACCTCGGCGAAAAGCAGCCGCTTTAACCACCGGCTGATCATCTCGCCATAAATAGAACCAACCACCAGCATCCCGGCCCCCATCTTTCATTCCTCTTCTTCTTATTAAACTTGTCGCCGGCTTCCGTTTCCCTAAAGTGCTCCGGAGTCACTTTGGTCTCCCCTCTTTGACTTTCTGTGAGAAAGGTTACAGTTGCAGCTTAACTGCTCGTTAATTTGGCCTGAGAAAGTTGGCCGGCAAACTTACACATCCACCACCCGCTTAGGGAAAATATAAACGACAGTAGTAATTAAAACTCTTCATACAAACAGATGAAAAAAGAAATTACTTATTAAATAAAATGAAGAAGCTTTGGAGTGCTGTGACATTCCAAGGTATGTTAACATCAAAAAGCACTTTGTTGTCTAGATAGAGACACTCTCAATTCTGGAAACAGGGAAAAAAGCATTGCCTTCACAAACTGCTTTCAGATCAGTCTCCCATCAACAGCCTCACTGACATTGTGTAGAGTTGTTACATAATGCAATCCCAGCATGCATTGCTTCATGGCTATAGTAGACCCACTGGTCCATTATATCTGTATATGCTTACAATCTGAATTACGCAAACACTTGTAATTCTCCTACTAATGCCCTTGGGGATTAATCCTTATTTTTACCAGAACAAGCTAACTGTGATGATAAAAATAGTATGTATCTGGTGTGGGCAGGAGTGATTAATTCATCCCCTTCTCCACCCGTTCTCCCCTTTTAATAATACCTCTACAATCAGAGGTGCTGTTGAGCAGAGTAACCAAGAATCCTGCCAATAATTTGCTAATCTGCGTTTTTTATTTATTTAATGGGTCTGCCTGTGACTAATCAAAGGCCACATGCTTAATGAAGAAAATGTATTTATCTTATAATGCACATGGGAATTTAAATTTGCGGTTTGTAATGTAATGCAAATGGAGCCCAGTTACTTTAACTTGTGAACAAGTTGTATTTGTGACCCTCCTTTGTCACTGCAAGCACCCAATCATGGGGGGGTGGGGGCTTCTGCACTGCCAACTGTAAGATGAGCTCCACAGAAGGCCTAGCCAGCCCATCATGTTAACTCCTGTCCCCATCCTCTTGCATCATATTCCTTGGCCCCCAACCTCACCGCTCAAAATGATGTATCAGCACACCTTTTTTTTTAGTGGTCAGTGGGTATTTTAAGTTCTTTGCCGTCCCCTGACACATCCCTTGGCAGAAAGGGGTGTGGCATAACCTTGTAGGCCCCGCCTTCATTTCCTCACTATAAATCCCCCGGGGGCGTGTGGTGGAGACGGCTGGGCTTGGTGATGGTCTGGCTGCTGCAGACCGTCCCATGACTCAGCAGTACCCTTCTCGTCCCTGTACGTGCGCCCGCGTCTGCTTTTTGGAATATCTGCAAACCTATGCACAGTTTCCACATCCTGTACAAATTTAGTAAGCCCTGTCTTTTGAAAAGAACAGAACGCATAACCTGCCGCTGGCCAGTATTTGTCTATTTTCAGCCGAATTACTCCTGGCTTTTCTCATTTCAAGGTGCTCTTCAGTTTTTTGTTTTTGTTTTTTCTCAAAGGGCAAATGTTCTGAATGGGGTAAAAAAAAAACAACTACGCAAGGATTACAGTATTTTACACTTAGTTGCTTATTTTTCATCTAAAGTGTCACAGCCTAATTTAATTGCCCTACTTTGTTTAAAAGTCCAAACGTGTGATCGCTAAAAAAAAATAGCGTTTACAGCAGATGCTGCAAAATACCTCCCTCCTTTGTCCTTTTCATTTAACACTCAACTTATTAAATGCTGATAGAGGGGAAAATGTTTGCACATCTACTAAAGAGATTTCTGCCGTATTAAACCCACTGTGAAATGGCTGGAGGTGCAATCGGTTTAGTAAAAACATTTGAGGTTCACTAAATTAAAAGCAGAATTCAAAGCCTGCTTAGTGTTAGGATTCTTATATATTATTCACTCTCATATTTGCTGTATTATCATCAAAGAGAACCCAGAAGCAGGATCACGGTTCTTTAATTTGTTAAGAGATGATGCAACACGTGAAATTACAGCATCTCAGGTAAAGAGGCACCGAGACCGATGTCTCGCATTCCTGCAGACGGCCCCGAGCGCCGCATACTCTTCAGGTTTGCACCCTGGACCCACCACGACCGAGGTCTCTGTCGCTGGAACCTGGTCCCAGTTTAGAATCCCAATCTCCAAAGGTACAGCCCCTCCTTACCAGAAATACGGGCCTCGTTCCAAAATGGGGCAACCCAGCTCATTCGGGGTTCAGAGCGAAGCGAAGGACAGTCTCTCGAATTTGGCATGCGGCTCAGCTGGATAAGCGTGTCGTCTGGGTCTCTCTAATCTACCAGTGAAGGACGGATTGGGGTGAGGGGAGCAGTCACAGCCGGACGTCTGCGGCTGACGTGACGTGGATCCAGAGAGAGTGGCAGCTTCTCTCTTATCGTGGGCCAGCCCGCCTTTTCTCGCCTCCCGATGCAGCATCTCAGAGCAGCAACAACAACAACAACAACAACGGCAGCAGCAGCAGCACACGGAGCCAGAGCGCAGCTAGTGCTCCCAGCCGCTCAAGCCTGGTCTGCCAAAGATGTGCGTGAAATAGGAGGCGAGGGAGGAGACAGCCCTGCTACTGCGAGCAGACAGACATTCTGCAAAACGGATGCAGATGAGGATGCCGAATGATCCGATCCTGAGCTCTGCTGTCGGTTGAGCGAGTCCATCATTTCGGCTAATCGTCCTTCAGAGGCCTTCGCATAAGAACAGCATTTCCAAGCCATTCCTGTTCTACTAATGCTGTTTCAAGTGAACATTTAGAGGCTAATGACTCCCCCCAATCTGCGACCTGCGCAGGCGTACCACCCCACCGCTGTGTGAAGCAGACGACTGCATATTTTACCCAAAACAATAATAATAAATAAAACATGAGTTAGCGTGAAGCTAATACTTTTCAAATGCAAAGACGGATCCTTATCCCCGCATTTTCTTCGTGGAAATGATTTTCAGCTATGGCAGTCGGAAGGATAGGGCCATATATCACATTTAATTTGTTCTTCTGAGTAGTATGTTCAGATGCAGCACCATTTGTTAAAGTATATTTGACAGGCTCAACTTCACAGCCTGCAGAAAGGATACAGTGTGTTAATCACAGCTGACTAGGGTTTATGCGGTTATTGTTGTGCATGTTCTTATAAAAACAGTGTTCCTGCGTTCTGTATAACCCTTTGTTAACTCATGTCCCTGCCATCATCTTCACTGAAGCAGACTAACATTCTGAAACACATACAGTGAAATGAGTACAGGTAGGGTTTGAAGCGACCGACTGGTTTCTGCTTGGACTCAGTGAAACTCTTTGGGTCACGACCAATCCGGAGACGGCAGAGGGGCTTCATGGTCATGGTGACATGGGGCTCTGCTGTGACTGCCCACCAGGAATATGGCAGGGAGAAGATGATGTGGAGCTAGCAGATGGATATGCAAACCAGCTGACATTAATGGGAAAAAAAGACTAGGTATTCTTAATATGAATGAATGCTTGCGTGACGATCCGCAATGCAGCCGGATTCTGGGGCATATGGATCCATCGCGATCCAGGAGGCAGGCTTCAGTTTTGGGACTGAAGTTTGACGGCATGGGGAGGCCCGACCAAACACCCCTACGGAGCAGCCTACACCAGTGGTGTTTGATCACCAGTGTAATCACAAGGTCAGAAAGCTAAAAATAAGCACCACATGTATGAATCACAGCCTCCAGCCTCGCCGTCATACAGACTGGAGGTTAATTTAGTGAGAGTGTAACCCACGCCCTACCCCCAAACAATATTTACATGCTGCAGCCTTGCATAAATGCTAAAAACACTAGGAGCATCAAATGAGACCCCTCTCTTTCCACCTGTACATAGAATATTTAGATGTTGAGTATGATGGAGCCTGACCTAGTTTTCTTATTTAAACAATAGTGTCCTCCTGCTGTGTTTTACCTCCTTTTACTGGGTGAATGTGGTATCCATGCTGGCCTGCCTCCACACACATCCCACATCCCTGATCATCTGACCGATCCTTTTCCCTCAGATACCTACATCCTTTACCACACACTCCTGTCTTTCAGCATCATCAGCACCAACTTGTTACGAACCCACATTTTATATCTGCGGACATATATTAGTGTACTAATAATTTTTAAGTAATTAAATTGTTGTTTAAATGTTTGTGTGATATTTGCACATGTCCAAGAAGTACACAGCATAGGCAAGCCAATATAAACAGTCTTTTAATAATGGATCAAGAGGAGTAGAAATGTAAAGCCCATTAGAAAATGGTGTCATTTGCTAACTTACCGTTCTACATTTAAGGGTTTAAATATTACTCACTGCTATTAATATCATCTGCCCTTCAATGTTAAACTCTTACATAGACTCTCAAGGTCACCTTGCCGCTGACAATTACATCGATTCATTTTGACGATGATGGGAGCGAAGGGTTAATGATGTCAAAACACCTTCGGTGTGACATAATGCAAATGCACACATCACATAACCTCTGTGACCCTCTTGCTTTTCCCAGAATGCTTTTCTGCTTTGTGCGTCCTGATGGTACGTAGATGTATAAATGAGATATGGGAGACTGTCATAGTCAGGCCGGTTTTTTGGTCCTCTGTGGACCCCTTGCCTTGGGGAGTTCCCTGTTTTTTTATTCACATGCATGAATGTAGCTATGAGGGTGATTCATGAAGTGCAAACTCCCTCCGACCTGTTTATGCACTAGAAATTACATAAAAAAAAATTCACACGGAAATCTAGTTTAATTATATATATCTACGTATATACTTTACCAGATGTGATGCCTGATTTGTTATGAAATTCAACAAGTATAAATATACATGCATAAATATGTGTGGAGTCTTATAACAAAGTGGGTTTGGTAGCTTTGGTCTCTGCCAAAGCTTCAGGATGGCACGTACATCCGGTAATTACCAAGGCCGTTAACAGCTTGGCATCGCACAGGGCGAGTCTCTGGAAAGAGACGGTGTTACAGCACACATCTGGACAGACAAAGGCGAAATGCCGGCACACTGGAACCGAAGCGGAGACGCGCGAGAGGGTGTCAAGCTACAGTATGAGCGCCATTAGCGGGCGGGCGGCTCCTCGCAGAGATACGTGATGCCGGGTGAGGACATGCTTTCCATACAATTTTCATCTTGTTGCCAGAAAGCTTCCAATTATGTCTGGCGTTCATTCTAATTACACGATACTCATAAAACGTCAGCTGCCCTGGGGTGGGAGGTGACCGTGCTGACAGGAAGCATTTACCCAGATTATGGAAACTTTGTTTTTTAATTTTGAGGAAATGATTTATGTCTCTTTTGCTGGCCTGAGACACACTTAAAACTTCACAAAAGTCCTTCATATTTATCTGAATGTTTTTATTCAGAAATGTACAGCAAAAACATGGAATGTGCCTGAAGACTGGATTGGGAAACACTGATCTGTACCATTTGTTCAATACAGAGTCACAGAGAGACTGAATCGCTAGGTATGATGCAGAGAAACACCATAGATGCCATGCCTCTCTTTCATAGGCCACACATACACACACACTCACGCAGTGTGGGCAGTTTAGTCAATGCAAATCCACTAAAACCACAAAAAACAGTGCTTGACTGGGACAAACTCCACACTATCTAGTATAGGAATCAAACTGGTCATGCTGTAGGTGGGGCCCCAGTGCTGCCTGCTGATCATGATCAATTTATTCAGTTCAATTAATTATATAGCGCCTTTCACAAAAGAGTTGCCCCAAGGCAGTCTGTAATCATGATTAAATCATTAACAATTAATATTACAGACTTGATTATTAATTCAAGATTATTAATTAGAGAATAATGGCCACTTTGAGGAATTCTTGCTGGGCTTTTAATATAACTCTATCCATTCATTTTCCAAAACTGCTTATCCAGAGCAGGCACATAGTGAGCCTGGAGCCTAGCGCGGGAATCACTGGACCACAGGAGGGAACCAGGATACCCAGCGGAAATTGTGGAGGTGGGATTCAAAGACCCAACCCAGGAGGTCTGCAGCCTCCTGCAGTACCACCATGCCACTCAGAAAGTGCAATATTGGAAGGGCAGTGCTGTTCTCAGATCGCAATAATGAAATATGCCGAATATACAAATAATACTTTCGATGACAGTCAATTTCCTATGCCAGTCATACATGTGCGGATCACAAGCATATGGTTTAGTTTACAATATCCAGGATTTCTGACTCTGATGACAAGTCCCATTAATCCTTTTGGACACATTGAGGTCGGTACAGTCGATCCGACCAGGCAGAGCCAGTCTTCACTTAAGTGGGTGATTCAGCTCACACAGAGCCCCACCACCAGCAGGCCCACTTACAGAGCCGCCATACTGGGCTCTGGCACACAGGAGAGGAAGGGAACGTGGTGAGAGCTCTATTCTCAAGGCCTGGCTCTGCGTCACAAAACAGTTTGGAACGTTTAGGAATGACGGAGTGCTCCAAAATGACACCCACCCCAAAAGGAGAAAGGTACTGGAGAAAATTATATAGATATTTAAATATAAATTAATGGTAAGTGCATAGAACAGGCTTAAAGAAGTGCTGATTTATTGATTTTTTTTGACTACCACCTAGGAGATGTAAATTGCATAGATTTGGAATGTAATTTTTGTGTAATTTTGCTAATTAAATTTGATGGTGCTGAGATTAAATGGACACAACATTATAATCTGACAGTTTATGTTTTATTGGCTTCCGATATGAGAAACAAAATGTTTTAATTACTCAACGGTCTTTTGTGAAGCGGTTGTGAATCGTCTGATGGGAATCCTACGAGGAATACAGGTACGGGGCTGATAATTAATAGCGAAGTCTGGGAAGTGCATGCCAATTTTATAATGTCATAACGTTAAATTGAGCTGGATAGCTTTTGCCCTGCCTGGGGGGCAGGTAAGGGTTCATTTCCGTACCCCGAACCCCCGGCGGACTGTCCTCTGCCGAAACAATGAACGATGCCTCTGCTCGTCCGTGACCTCAGACAAAGGCAAGCGAAGGAAGCAGCCTGAAATTCTCAGCACATTGATTTATCTGGCAGCGAACAGCTCCCCCATGCCTGCAATTATTGGTCATTTCTGCATGTTAACATGTTTCAGGATCCGTGCCCAAAATACGCAGGAAACACTTTGTCTTGAAAATATCTTCAGCCACATTCCTTGGTCTTAGCTACCGCTTAGTACTCATTGTCATATATAAATATTCTCTATACAGGATAAAGTGGAAGGTGGGGGACATCATGGCCGCCCCCTCATAGTCACTCTTCCAGCACCTATAGTCTCCGTGGAGATCCAGAGTGACAGCCCTAAAGGCTCGGACCAATCGCCACCTCCTCAGCTCCTTTCCTCAGGCCCTCCGCCTTAAACTGCTGTGTGAGCTCTTTATTGCACTCCTCTACTTACCCATGCCATGCCACAATCCTTCCATGCAAAAACCTTCCCAGTTCCACCACTGCAGCCAGTACACATAAACACAGCTGCTCTTTCACTTGTTACACCGTTGTGTTGCACATCCTTTATATTTGCAATTTGATTGTGTATAATATATCTATGTTTTTATTTATCTCTTGTATATCTGGTAACACTTTACATTAACAACACCTTCATGAAGACTTTATAAAGCATTCATAGAACATTCAGTGCACCTTTGTAATGCATTCATAGACCATTCATACGCAGCATGTAAGGATACCTTAATAATAGTAAACATTATAATCATACGATCGTATAATATTTGTTATTAAAGTATATTATTAAAGCTGTTAAGGTAAGTTAGGATGTTATGGTGTACTTGCATGTTGCTTGTGGATGTTCTGTAATTGAATTATAAATGCATTATGTAGGTGTGGTTAATGAAAAACACTTCTGTATATCTGTAATTGTTACAATCTGTGCGCGGACGAAGAGCGAGGAAGCAACTCCAGGAGCCAGGAATCCTAACAGGCAGGTTTATTAACTGGGAGATGAACAGGATCGGGGAACACAGCGACGCACATCAATGACACGTCTGGGGAATACGGACTCAGACGCGGACTAAATGCACAAGGCAAGCCGAAATCACAGGAAACAGCTGAGTGCAATCAGGGAAGCACACGTGGATGATCAGGGGGCGTGGCACACAGAGGACTGGACGCGCAGCCCATGACAGTAATCTTATCTTGAATCTATTTTTTTACCTATTATTGGATTGACGCTGTGTTGACACCTGCGCCGACTGGAATTCCGTGGTGAACAATAAAGAGTCTGATTTTGATTCTGAAAGAAGCCAGAAGTAAAAGATCATACTGGATTAGATGAAGGGGAACATGTCTAAAACAAATACATTTTCTTGTTGATTTGACAACATGTCTGTAGGCCCAAAGCACAGAAACATTTTGGCCTTTTCCTTTCTCACATCCAAAGCTGTCTTGACAGCCTGTGCAATGCAATAAACAGCAAATGCAGGAGGCTCTGTCATGGCAATTAGTGCATCATAAATAAAATGACTTACGGTCACGTCTTTTAAAAGGTCGACACAAAGTTGACCATGTGTACCTGGCTATACGGAGTTAAACAGTGACCCTCTTCCCCAACACCAAGGCAGGCTTACTTAGGACCTTTAGACGTGTTCAGTCCCGATACATCATTCAGAAACTTGATCTGGCAAAGCCTTCTCTCCCAGATGAGTTTTTTTTTTTTTTGTCATTCCCCTGTAGCATCAGGAACAGAGCTGACCACCTGTATGGATGATCTTGTCACTCAGAGTCCATTTCAGAGAAAACCCAAAAGAGAGTGAAAAAGAGAAAGAGAGACAGACAGACAAAGAGATAGAGAAAGAACAGCCACTGTAAGGGAAAGTGTAAAACTTTATACACGCTACGTCCTCTACACTGAATGGCCATTGTAAGGGATAGTGTAAAACTTTATACACGCTACATCCTCTACACTGAATGGCCACTGTAAGGGATAGTGTAAAACTTTATACACGCTACATCCTCTACACCTAATGGCCACTGTAAGGGATAGTGTAAAACTTTATACAGGCTACATCCTCTACACTGAATGGCCACTGTAAGGGATAGTGTAAAACTTTATACACGCTACATCCTCTACACTGAATGGCCACTGTAAGGGATAGTGTAAAACTTTATACACGCTACATCCTCTACACCTAATGGCCACTGTAAGGGATAGTGTAAAACTTTATACACTCTACATCCTCTACACTAAATGGCCACTGTAAGGGATAGTGTAAAACTTTATACACGCTACATCCTCTACACCTAATGGCCACTGTTGGAGACAGTGTAAAATTCTGTACAGACTGCATCCTTCGGTTTATCTGAATAATTACCCTGTCTTTTAGGGTCTGAGGGTGAGTTAGAATGCATGATTCAGGGTAAATACATGTGCCTGTGAGTGCTTGTGTGAAATATACATATACTGTAGGAGGTGATGTGTCTGTGATCAGAAGGTTGCTGGTCCAAAAACGCATGGCGTCCAGAGCGATTTCACCATTAACCCTTAAGATTAAAAAATTTAATAAAAAAAATCAAGAAATCATAAAAATTTTCTGAATAAAAGATCTGAAAACCAGAATGATTTGCAGACATACAAAAGATTTTTTGAAACAAAGCTTATATTTTTCTGTAAAAAGCATCTTGAAATATTTATGGTTATCACAAATATGTAAAGCAGATGGTAAATGATTCATGAGATAAATCAGATCATTTTGCTTTGTATTATCTGTGCGTTCAGCTGAACACCCAAAATGAAGGTCCCATTTCTCAGATGCAGTGGAGAATGTGAGTTTGAGAGCAAAAGTTTAGATTAACAGTGATACTTGCATAATTTCCCATTGCTTATTTATTTATTTAAATTTTGCTTCTCATCGGCTGCCTTGTGTGAATATTTTAAATGTACCTAATGTACCATGCAGTACATTATGTCCTATCGGTTGTAAATCGTGACCCCTCCCAGCTGTGGATGGTACGGCCTACTTCCAGCACGGGAGGAGGGCACCCAGCAGACTGCTGATACAGGGAAATTTAACCAATCAGATATAGTTGGAAATGTTTTTTTTTTTTTTAAAGGAAAATCAAAGCCAACCTCCTGTAAAAAGAGAGGGAATGACAGTGAGAGTGGGAAAGAGAGATGACGAATCCCCAGAGCCTAACACTAACCGAGATCTGACTCTAAGACTAGGAGGGAAACTCGTGGAGATACTACAGAGGAGGTTCCCAGAAGACCAAGACAGAGAAGAGGCTTGAATCGCACAGCTTTCAACCAAAATTGCACTTCTTTAAATATAACTGAATGCAGGCGTTCAATAAAACAGGGCCGGCACTCCAGGCAGGAATGCAAGCTTTGTATTGGGTTCTGGTTAAATCAGTCGCAGTGAAGCACTCATTCTAATGAATTTGAGACATTTCTGCTGAAGGCTGTAATATTTAATTGCCTGTCTATGTCCTGGCAGTGTGCTGATGTGGCTCTGTGCACCATGCAGTCCTGTTTCTCTCTTTTAATTCTCCGAATCACTGTCCCCCACATCAACACCTGATGTCTCATTGTCCAATATGGATGTTCCACTCTGTGCCGGTCCCACATTGCATGTCTCTGACAGTTGCCGTCGGCGATAGCGGAGGAGGCCGACAAGGGCCGCCTGACATGCAGAGTGTTGTTAGGGACACCACTCACACCCAGAAGATCAATGGTCCTCCTACCCCGGGGACTGACAGACACAGTGTCTCTCATCATCCTCATGCAGCATCTCTGATGTTTTTTTTTATTATTTTATTTTAGAATTTAAATCACTTCCCTTTTAAATAAAGCTGATTCATTTATCTGTGCAGCATATTCACCAGCATCGTAAATATGAACCAAATGCCCATGATGGGGTTAATCTACTGTAATATGATACTTGCAGATGAATGCCATATATCAAATTAAAAGCTGCATCACATTAAAGTGAATAATGAGAATTCCATTATATTTTGCACTAGCTAATTTTACTGTGTGGCTTTTATTTTGAAGGACTTGGGTTTGTTAATAGGAGAGAAGAACCAGCCCATGTTCTAGGTGTTCTTAGAACATATCTAGGTCATGGTTTGTATATCCTGTGTCCACGGGTTTGTCTATGTCACACAGCTGTTCATTTTCTGTTTCTCACTGTGACATGATCTGGACCTTGTTTGTTCATGACCAGCTGATCTCCATGACCACAGCAGGCCAGTCCTCACTGGGGAGGACAGGGGGGCACACCTAGATGGGAAGGTTAACTGCCAGCGTGCCATCTGGGATGGGGGTGCATTGGTAGGTCTTCAATAATGTTTTTCAGGGCTAATTTAGAGGAAGTGATGAAAGTTACCACGTTGTCAAGTTTAACTACTTCTCAGTACATGTCTCCCAACCTCCCTGCAATTAATAAAAATCGTTTCACTTATATTTTTTTAACCTTTTTGCCTTTGAGGACCATTAGATTTTCCAGTTTTCCATGGTGAACCTGACCTTGGATTGGTGGCTCATCATACCAGATGTTTTTCCGTAAGTGAATTTATCATCAGTATGTCTTGCACACATTTGTGCTGCCTTGTGTTTTTATCAAAGAAGCCCAGATTAATCCATCTACCTTTCTCATGTAGGGGGGAGTCAGCACCCTCCACACACATGGGATTCGAAAGTTCAACCTATTGCTTTGTATAAAATTTGACCATACTTTTAAATTTGACGTGTGTATGCACTAGATACCTTATCTGCTTATCTGACAGAAAAGTGGCACGTGGTATGTGTCACAAATGCTGAAGGCACGGCAGGAAGGGAAGCACGGGAGTCCAGGGATACGGGGAAAACGCTGGGTTTACTGGGAGGAACAGCACTGAGCAGACGGGAAAGACTGGCAGCAACTGCAAAATGACATTAATGACAGGACTGGGGGAACATACTCTGATGTGGACTTAAATACACAGGACTTATGAAAACAACTGGAAACAGCTGATGACATGGGGATTCCACGTGAAGTAAACGAGGGGGCGTGGCACACAGGAGGATCGAGGATCGTACGAGCAGGGCGTGACAGTATGCATGAGCCAGAACCCTGCTGAAAGGTGCCAGCACTGTCTGACATCAGGGGCACACCGTGGCCAGATCCCAATCAAACGAAGGCACCGGCAAGTTCCTCCT
This sequence comes from Brienomyrus brachyistius, assembly GCF_023856365.1. NCBI lineage: Eukaryota > Metazoa > Chordata > Actinopteri > Osteoglossiformes > Mormyridae > Brienomyrus > Brienomyrus brachyistius. The sequence goes on along the minus strand of NC_064551.1, from coordinate 14,558,037 downwards.
GACAGTCAGTCGCGAGGCGCATCGATCTGTAACGTCTCCGGGTCCATCAGCGGACTGAAGCACGCCAGGCTGCCTCTTTCTGCCACCGCACAGCCTCCAGTTGTGGCAGACGGGTGCATCATGTGACCTCTTTGAAATTCCAAGCCTCCGCTCGTGTTAATCGGCGAAACAACAGAATCTGCAGCAGGATGGGGCTTGGCATTCCGACCGCTACGCGTCTGGAATGCAGAACGAGGAGGCGGCGTGGAGCCGACAACCCAGAACCTGGTCTGGCTTCCCCTGAGGTAGAAGTCCAATTACACTGCCTTCTAGATGCTGAGCGTTTTTTGTTCACAGTATCAATCACACAGCCGGAGTATCTGCGTGGCTGCCTGTTTCTAATGCTCTTTCTGCAACAACATGCTGTCCATCTGTCCTGGATGGGAATATATTTCTGGAGAGGACATGGAGAAATTCATGTTATTTAGATAGACGGAACAGGAAGAACTCATCCAGTAACCTGCCCCCAACAGAAACAAACCATTATAGGTGATGTGACGCTTACTTGTGAAGAGAGAGGACTCTGGGATGGAGCGTGTCATGATTCTGCGGCTGTTTTCCTTGAAGGCCTCAGACCTTCTCCTAGCTGGCATTGATGGGCTTACAGGAAATGCTGGTACTGCCCATCGTTGGTTAACTCTCAGTCACCGGAGTACTGAGGACGGAGCACTGATCCGTAATCAGTGTCGTGTTGTTACGCGACCTTGGGCGCGAGCAGAGGGCAGGTCAGCTTTGCGGAGCCGCCTGCTTCATGCGACTCGTCCAGCTCTGCCGTCTGCTTGGACAGCGACAGCTGGTGCCACTGGGAGGGGAAGGACAATGAGATTAGCTGTGGGCCTGTGTCACTGCCAGGACACGCAGCAATCAGAGGCATGCACACATGCATCTGTGTGTGTATATATACTATACAGCCACTGTATACACCTCTTTCGTACACCATAGCTGACCGTGGGTTTGTTTCTTCATTTGTAGTGGCCTTTATTTTATTTTCTGCCCTTCCAGCTTTTAAATTTGGTTTTAACCAAAACTAATTAAAACACATCAAGAGTGAAATAATGGATTTTTTTATTCTAAAGTCAATTCTTGCAGTAGCACTCAAAAGTCCAGACACATCCACTGAAGATCATTGGCTTTTGAACAAGATAACGTCCCTAAGTACACCTCAAGGTTATGGAAAAGAGTTATCTTATGAGCAAGGAAAGAGATAGAGTGCTGTGACAGATGACCTGGTCCCCACGATCCCCCAAGCTAAGCCCTGTACAGGTGGTTTGGGATGAGCTGGTTCGAGGAGTAAGGTAGCCAACTTGTGGCCAGAACTTGTGGAAACTCCTTCAGGACTGTTGGAGAAGCATTACAGGTGGTTACATCTGGAAGCTGGTTGCCAAGAATCTGCATTGCTGTCATTGAAGCAAAAGGGGGCTATTTTGAAGAGTCAAAAATATGAAAACTTCTCAAAGTCGTTGCAATATTTCATATGTATCACTACATTGCTTCAAGGCCTTTTACTATAAAGTGAATAAGATAAGCTAAAATGGAGACAAATGCCTTAAATGCAGGTATATCCACACCTTTGACTGGTACTGCATGTGGTTTTATAAGCAGGCTCAGTACAATCTTAGGCCAAACTTTGACTACAATAGTCTAGATTGATTTATTGTTTTTCTTCATTCCATTTCATTGTGGACTTTCTGTTTTTCTTATGTCATTGTCGATCTGCATGTCTCTGCATTTGAACTTCAGGTTACAGGTGAATAGCCTGATGTTCTGTAGAATTCTCCAGTACAGAACATAATTCATTACTTTTTCATCGTCAGTCGTTTTTCATCTCCTGCAGGCCTGACCGTCATATCGTTCTCACCCTGGAATGCATCACGTGCTTTTCGACAGGCATACAACGGCCTGCATTGCCCAGGATCTTCCCATTTCCACTAATCTGTCCATAGGACATTATTGCAGACATCTTAAGCATCATACTTGTGGTTTATGGCAAACTTTTGCTGGACATTCTTGCTCCTCGTAGTCTTAAACTTTTAACCTTTCTGTATGTACAGAACCATGAGTTCTGTTTAAAAGATTTTAAACAGACTTTATTAGTCACATACATGGTTATACAAGTACAACATGTACTGAAATGTACCCTGAACGATACTTAGACTGTGCAAATCAAAAATATAATTTAGAGTGAGGCAACACTTACAATAACTAAAGTGACAATAATTAAAATATATACATAATTTTGAATATATTTGATATACACTGTATGCACCACAAACAAAAATGAGTTTTTTTATATATATATATATTTTTTAATTAAAACCGCAAACACAATCATGAACAGTTCTGCACCAAAGGATGCATGTCAACATGCATGTATCACAAAAACATAGAGATGCTATTTGCACATTGTAAAAATAAATATGTGGAATGAATTTAAAAATCCAAAATATAACATCATAGTAATCATAATGAACTAATGATCCTGTCAAAATCCCATGTTATCTAGCACCATAAATACTTCTGGGAGATTACAGTCTGTGTCTGCTTTGCTCTGCTCATACACACACTCAGATGATGTGTTTTTAGCAATATATCCGAGTTTCGGGTAACCGAGCCTACAGACGGTCTTAGTCTTATCAGCTACTCTCCAGTCTTGGTGTAATTTATTTTGTTGCCAGTATGGAAATTATGACTGACCAGTTGAACATCCACTTGTGAATGTAAGTTCTGTGATTGTCAATGTCAATAAATGTATTCATTTGTATCACTGTGGGTACCAAACAGCAAATGATATACATAATGGTACATGACAAATACATCTCCCCTTACAGCCCTAGATTGTGTGAAGCCTTTTCTAAACCATTTGGTTTATATGGTATTTTTCTGGCTATATTCAGACATTTGGTTTTGAAAAGGAAAGCTGTGGGTTTGTGGCATCACTGTGGCAGTTATGGGCAAAGTCATCATATTTACATTAAATTGTAAAACCTGACTGTTTACCTGATCGCAATTTGAGCAGCTGACCGTAAACTCAAGGTTGCTTGAGTTAACAAGGGGGAAATAATGTATTTGCACAAAGACTACATGATCACTTACACTGAAGACTACAACTTCTCTGTCAACGAAAATTCAGCGCAGAAAAAGCTGGAATTCACAGATGGACAAATAGGTACTGGCAGGTAAAAACTGAAAGTTGGTCTAGTTAGTTTTAATAAGTTAGAATGTTTTATTTTGATACCAAAAATTTCAACTCATAACTTTTAATGGTTTGTGAGATTGGTGTCAACTAGACATGTGGTGGCAAAAAGAGTAATTGTCATTTTTAATGTGACATTTCTGGACTGGGAAATTATGAGTTGAATCTGAAGTGTTTTGGACTGGTTTCTACACTTTCCTCCAGTGAATGCGCTTAGCTACCTAATAAAGATACCAAGAGCAAGCTGGACCTAAATCTCTTCAAAAACGGTTCCGCATTACATCTTTGTAAATCTGTTCCAACGAGGCAGTGAATTCTCAGTAAAAGCAACTGGCTTCACAACAAGTGCGTCACCATGTTATGGGCGCCATGACAACATGCACGTAGTGTCAGTCTTTAACACATACACCGTGCTGGCCGCTGCTCCTGTAGTTTCAATGGCACCATATTGTCAAATCAAAGGTGGCCTGGGGTGTTGCTCATCAGACAGGACAGCTCACTCAGTCCGCCAGCGGAGTCGTACCCGCAGCTGTCTGCCCCACTGCAGGATGAAAGGCAGCGTGCAGAGCGCCGGGATTCTCGCCCTGCAAGTCAGACGGGGATCTCACGGTGGAGTTGGGGAAAAATACGGGGGATGGGGATTTGGAAATGCCGAGACGGAATCAAAATGGACAGTGCAGAACGCCTGCAGTCGGAGATATGACAGGACTGTCTCCCCTCCAATCAGGCGACCCCTGTCGGATATGAGGATGACAGCTTCAGTTACGTCCGTGAGGAACCTCGCTGTCCTCATAGCAGACCTGCTGTTCCCAGGCCCATTGCTCTACGCCAGGCAACCAGAATCTCCCATATTTTTTATCAGGTTCAGAAAATCAGGCAAAGTGGGCGAAGGTCGCAGACATTTGACTGCGATGAGTAATTTTCCGTCACAGTAACAAATAATTTTGAAATCCATGGGATAAGTTTTAGGGCATTATTATTGTTACATTATTTAGCTGCTTAGTGGAAGCTTTTGTGGAACGCTTTTCCATATTTTGCCACAGTTGGATATTTTTTTTACTGATGCAATTCAGTGTAAGTGTCTCCCTATAAGCGTCCAGCAGTGGGGTTCCTGATGGGACTTTCCGAGGTGCGGCGGTAGCAGGTCCCTGCCCTTTCGCATGTCTGCTTTAGCCTTCCCCTTCTGGAAATGACCTCGTCCTGGAGCTTCATTGCTTCCTTTATGATTTACGCCTTTTGTCTAAAGCACCTCGCTATTTCTCCCATTTGTGCCGCTGAGCGTTTCCACTGGCGTGCCCAAGCTTAAGTACACTGCATGTCAGCAAGGCTGCGAGGGCAGATCGTTACTCGCCATGTCTTCTGAGTGCCTTGACAACACAGTTGCTTGGAGACTCTCTTCAGGCTGGCGTGAGCTGAAGCCGGTGCCAGTACTTGACTTCGGGACCCAGAGTGTGGCTGTTTGAGACTGAGTTTGACGGATGTCTGAACGAGCAGCCGCGTCGAGTAGCGTTAAAGCGCAGGTACATTAGAGCGCATGAGGTCTCGTTGGCGGCCTCCGCGTTCAGCTTCTGCGTTCAGTCTCCGCGTTCAGCCTCTGCGTTCAGCCCCATGTGCCTGCCTGTGAGGCCGGTGCTTGTTAGCCTTTACCCTCACAAGCTCCTGAGATTAATCCTGTGGTCATTTAAATTGTCTGTTTGGCTGGAAATAAAATGTGGCTCCAAATAAAGCGAGAAGCTCATAAATATCTGCGCTGGACTTATTTTTTTGTTCTCTCAGGGGATGTTTTTTTCAACTCTGGTCATGTTAACCTTGGACTTTTTAAAAGAATTCAGACATCTCCATGCATAAAACATGAGAATTGTTAAATTACTGACTGCAGGAAAAAAAATTTAAAACAACAAACATAGAAATTATGCTGTTTTATTTGTGTCCTTTTATTTGGTATTTTAGCCATGTCATCCACTCTGGGGCTGGACTGCCTTCAGTTTTTTTTTTGCCTGAAATCACTTACCCCTGTCTGGGGCATATTCTTTGACGTAACATTTCATTTATGGATGCATGGAATTATGGGTAAACCTACCAATCAGAGGAAAGAGCAATGATGCATGATAGCAAGAATCAATTCAGAATCTCTTTTGCAGAAGGTATATGAAGGTATATGAAGATATATGGGTTTATGGCCTTTGTTGACAGCGTGATGTTCTCCTAACTGCAGACGATCGTCAATCAGTTTAAAAGTTGGGAAGGAGTCTTTTTATGTTGGCATTAGCTTTGGCTGGCATTTGCCATTACAGTGGGTGAAGACATGCCAGCTCTTGGCCATGCTTGAGGCTCCCCTGGTGTCGGTGTTTGTGGTCTGTGCTTCGAGGGCACTGATGGTCAGCTGAGGCTTACTTTCGGAATGTCGCCACTGTCTGAAATGTGAGAGGAAACTCACCTTCTGGGACCGTCGCCCAGAACCACCAGGAAAGTAGCAGAACCTGTCAGGGTGACGTTGGAGGTGCTGGTGTCTTCCTCCTATTTTGACGTTTTTTTGTTTTTTCCAGTGGCCTGACCTGATGTGCTGACTCTCCCACCGCCTAGTCCTGCACTGTCCGCCCTGACATTTAAAACCAGACTGAATATTTTCTGTTCTATTTCCTTTACACAGTTGCAGGGTATAAACTACATTCAGATTAGCAGAAATGGAACCAGTTACTCATGCTTTGACAACAGTATCTTCATATTCTATTTTATTCATGCATTGAGGCTTTATTGAAAATAATTTACAAATTTATACATTGCCTAGTGCCACAGCATACCATGTGGAACCAGTGTCTCTCCTAAAAGTTAACTGGCATATTTTCAATCACAAGCTCCTGTCTTTAGCCAAATTGCTCACCCTCCTCTAACAGTAGGTCACAAATGTCATGTTAATTTTAACCCCGGAGTATTTGTCGTTACACACCCACATAATGGTAGGGCAAGCAGCGCTTGCGTATTACTGTGAATAACCTGCCACAGACCAAAAGCCTAAATGTATGTTTAATTTTCCTCCCCAGGCTGTGAGTAGGTGCTTCCCTGAATCCGCTTTGATGTGGAAAGTGTTTGTAATTGAGAAGAAGGATTTCTTCACAATGATGGTCAAACCCACCCAATTAAAAGGGGGCTCTCTCAGCTTGAAAAATTGCCGGGGACACATTAATGAATTCACCGATCTGTGGGAAAATTCAATTACAATACCAAGCTAGTTTACTAGATAAACATCTCCGATCCTGAGCCGGCAGCTCAATAGTGAAACTGTGCCTGGTGAGCTCCTCGGAAGAGACCTGAAAGATCCTCGTTTTCCATGAGAATCGGTGTGAGGGGCATGTCTCCAGCTACCACCCACTTAAATGAGAAATAAAGCCAATAAACACAACTCACAGACAATGGTGCCAAACAGAAGTGCTCAAGTGCTGGCTCTCACACGCTAACGTCGATAAAGCTAAGGGAACATTTACGAGACTGGCTCACACGCCACCAAGAGGTGGTCCTTCACGCCACCCACGATCCAGCTACTGATTTCCTGCCTCATCTCCCCAGGTGTGAGCAACCAGCTTGTTTGGATGGGGGTTAAGAACTCCTATTTGGTCAGGAAAGTGGAATCACGCTTTGGCGAACATTAGCGATAGCTAAACAAAGGGACCCGATGGTTAAAGGCTAAAGTGGTCAACCTGCTCTTGCCTGCAGATGTAGCTATAGCTAAATAGCCAGTATTTATTTGTTTGTTCGTAGCTTAGGCACATCAGGACACAACAGGATTGGTGCCCTTTCCACACTTTCCAAAAGACAGAAATGTGGCGAACATTTTAGACCTTTACATGACTAAAATACTAAAGTACGAGTCCTTTGTAATGTTCGGTCAGGTCTGTAAAGTTACTTTGATTTTTTTTCCCCAAAAAAACCGATGTAAGATGCTATCAGACTGATGTCAGGGAAAATTACATCAGGAGTTTAAATAACATCCTTGCTTAAATTTTTCCAGGACGTTTGCTAATCCTAAGAGATCTTATCTGTTGGATTAAGGGAAATGCACAGACAAAACAGAATATCTGTAAATCAGATCAGTAAAATAAAAACAGCACATTTCTGTAGATCCCATAGATATCCACAGACACACACACGCACACACACACACACACACACACACACACAGACACTCACACGTACACACAACCTCCTTGAGAAATCCAGTAAGAGGTATGAGAATTGATGGAAAAAAATATCAGTGTATACATAGTTTCATGCCAGAGAAGACAGTATCTCCCCTTCACCTTGCACACTTATGGTCTGCTGATTGCATATTGACACATGTATCTGTTTCTCCAGGCCCCACCCAGGGTTACGCTGTACGCTACTGACCAAAGTGTATTGACCGAATCGGAGTCCGCATTATCACAGATTGGTGTTGGATTAAGCGTAATGAATACGATCAGGGACTCGGGGGAGTTGACCAAGTTGCGGAGGCAAATTGTCTGGCTGAGGAGCGGCAGCAGAAACATAAACAAAAATGAAAACTATACTGCAGGGGAAGTGGAGGCATGTGGGATAAAACCGGAGCAGAGTATTTAACAGTGTGATGGGCGATGGCATGAGGCGGTGAGACCAAACAAAGCGGCGCCTGTCATCGGATCTCTCACACAGCACAAGGTCACGGGGGGCATCTTATAAAGTGCTCCTGGATTCCGGATGATGACCAAGCACTGTAACCCTCCATCACATACGTGGGTGAGAAAAGGATCGCAGAGGTGACCCCCCCCCTCCACCCCCCCCTGAGGAAGGAGTGAAGTTCCTAGGACGGATCTGCGACCTTCCGCCTCTTGTCAGGGAAGATCAAAGGATGCTTGGCTTAGCTAGAGGGGAGAACGTTAAAGAGAAGGAGACAGAAATTCCAGAACCTGCAGCACAATCTGCAGTCTCAGGAGGCTAAATACTCATTTAGAAAAGGTTCTGAATGCTTTCCTAATATAGCTGAAGGTGTGTTCCAAAAACATCAACTTTTCCCTATTTGCATAAGGAACGTATACGCTCTGTAAATAGCCCAGAGACACCTCCATACGTCTATAATCCACCCATCCACTTCTTCTGGACAGGAAGCTCAGGTCAGGAGAAAGCGTTCACCCAGGACGAGGTGCCAGTCCATAAACAGACACACATTCACACACATCATGAACTGTGGACAATTTAGAGCGATCTGTTCAAAGCCATAACCCTGAGGTGTGTGATGCTGCAGGGTAAACCACTGAGCTGCCATGCTAGCAAAGCCTTAGCAGAAGAATTCTATCCTTTTGTTCTTCTGTGGACAGCTCCCTGTTCGGTATTTTACTAAACAAGGGCTTTAACCGTATAATGTAAACAAAATCAGCTATGCTTGAAACACATTCAAAAGGAGAACAACAGAAAGAACGAATCAAAGAGAAGAAAGGGCTGTTCAGCTGCGGGCCCGCAAGCAAGCAGATTACGACTCTGCCCTTGCGATAGCTCTGTCCTTGTGCGTCTAATTGGCTGAAAACAAAAGATGTGTGGACAATCGACCACACTTTGAGACAGGAGCTGACTCAGCGGCCCTAAATGCTGCTGTCAAAATGGGGATAACGATACGCTGTTTATATATATATCGCCACGTGATCAGAGTGTGTGTATCTGATACACCTTGGCAAAGAAATAAATGTCGCTACACCTACCACACACGCAAAAGCACTTCCTGTGCTATTGAACACGTTGTGAATCGATCAGTGTTTGCTAAGGGGAATCTCTCTATAATTCTTGCAAAAGGCAATGGTGATTTAAAAATATTACCATACACATCCCAAGATAAGTTCATAGCTACCTATTAACGTTTCATTGTGCCAAATGCAGATGGTACAATGTGATACTTCTTAATGGGACGCGCCGAACCAGACTAAAAGGGGCGGTATCCCACTGTATTATTTATTGTGAGCCAGTGGGACACTCAGCAGAGACTCAGCAGGGCCAGGTGCCGGTCAGCTCTCTCTTGCATTATCATGGCCATTGATCAGCTCCTCTGTTAATGAAACCCAGCTGACCCTGCTAGGACCAATTGCCTTGTTAAGGTTTAAATGGGGTCAGATGGGCAGATTAGGGGAATGTAGGGGGTATTATGTCAGCCGTGGGCTTGGTGGGTCTGTAATAAAATACCCTGCTTGCCTGAAGCCACATCTTCACCTGCAGGACAGCCGACCTCCCCCACAGCCTGCTGCCTGACGGATAGACGGCTCGTTTCCGTTCTTGCGAAGGCTATTGGAAGTTTAGAACAACGTGGACTTCCCCCCCCCAGCATAACAGCACATCCCACCCACCCTAAACCCCCTTCTCCTCCTCCATTCTTATTTAGATGCCTTGCTTTTCCCTGGTCTTGAAACTGGGTGTTGAAATGTTACATTGTTTTTTCGGAGGGGGCGTGTGACATATTTTCCTTTCTCTCACGGAACGCAAGGCCCAGGTGATTTACAAAGGCAGGGCGAGCACTTTGAGGGGGGTGCCGTCGACATGACAACAGCAGCCCCCTTAGATATAAGAATAACATGGCAGAGATATAGCCTGTCCCGCAAGGTGACAAACAAGCAAGCAGGATGGGAAAGAAGCGGCAGCATTAATGCGAAAGAAATTTCTTATTACTGTTTAAAGATAATGTCGGGCTGTTTTAAGTGAAAGTCTCCTTCATTTCCTGTGGATATAGTACACCTTTATAGAGCTTTATAGTCTTGTCTGTGAGATGCAGGGATATTTTGGGGCAAGTGTAGGGGACGAGTTGCTCTCCTCTCCCGTAATCAGTCATTAAGGCTGTGAAGTAAGGTTCCGCCTTGCTAGAGGGAGGTGGAGAGCGAGTGCACGTCCTCAAATCCTCTCTCCTGTCCTCCTACCGTCGAGCTTCTGGGAAAGGGCACTTTCGGCACTTAGCTTCAGCCGTGTCGAGGCTCCGGTCATTCGGTTCTACAGTGATGATGCTCGCCACCTGTACCTGATGCCGGCAAGGTGCCGTTACAGGCGGGGTGAAGGCAGAGGCCCCCGATTCCTGGCATTGGGGAGCGCCCTGGCCTCTTGGCGGGTGGAGCTGCCCACTGCCGCCGCGACTCGCGGCTGGCCGCCGGTACTGTCTGCCGCCATCGCGGACTCGTCACGTCCCATGCTACTGGATCAGTGGCGCCCTTTTCACACTGAGTAAATTTAATCAGATTAGGCTATCGATTAACTGCCGGATTACCCGCCGAAGATAAATCCGGCTCAAAAATAGAATCTCTCTGGCCGGTCCCGAGAGCCCGGAAGAAGCCAATCTGCAGCTTAGGGTGACTGCTTTGTATGTGGAACAGTCCCTCATAAATAAGATGGCCATATAATTTCACCATAATGCATTATGATATAAGACTTTATCCAATAAACGCATGCATAAAATATGAGAAATGGGTGTCATGGGCGCTGCTGTCATTAACGGCTTTCTGTTTTACCCCCCCCCCCCCCCCTCGCATTTTTACCTGCGCCCCGTCTTGCACATTAACATTTCCTCGCAGCACATACACCTGCAAAATGAACCGTTAGTCTTTATAACGGCTCATTTCTTGCATCGCTTCACAGTGAGGGAGCTGCTTCACTGCTCACAGAGGCTAGAGTCTGTTGGCTTTGTTAGAAGGATAAATGGATTCATTTCAGCTGCCACGCTGCTATTTTTCATGAAATCTTTATATACACAATCACATATGCGCACATACATCCATACATAAAATGATGGTGACCATGAATATATATATATATATATATATATATATATATATATATATAAAATTTGAAACCTATACAATCTGTTCATCCAGGAAAGGAGGTGAGAATTCAACTTATGCATGTCAACAATGCAGCCATGATGACCATTAAAATATATTTTAAACATTAAAAAAATATTTATGTATACAGATGCAAACATCGGGGCGGCATGGTGGTGTAGTGGTTAGCACTGTCGCCTCATACCTCTGGGGCCAGGGTTCAAGTCTCCGCCTGGGTCACATGTGTGTGGAGTTTGCATGTTCTCCCCATGTCGTCGTGGGGTTTCCTCCGGGTACTCCGGTTTCCCCCCACAGTCCAAAAACATGCTGAGGCTAATTGCACTTGGTAAATTACCCAAGGGAGTGTATGTGTGTGTGAATAGTGTGTGAGTGTGCCCTGCGATGGGCTGGCCCCCCATCCTGGGTTGTTCCCTGCCTCGTGCCCATTGCTTCTGGGATAGGTTCCCGACCCCCTGTGACCGAGTAGGATAAGCGGTTTGGAAAATGGATGGATGGATGGATGGACACACAAACATACACATATATGCATGCTTACAGTACTGCGGTATACGACTGAAATTTCACCAAGCTGTTTAACGAGCCCCGTGAGTCTTTGCCAGAGAAACATTTAAAAAAAACAACCAGAGGAACTTTCCAAATATATAGGTATAAACTACATATATTTAGTTGTTTATCTTGGTAGCAAGTGTATATTTAGCATTACATATGCAGCGAATATCAATTTAATAACCTGGTTTGGGAATAATCCATTTTGAAATGTTCATATTTTATTATTGACAACCCTATATCCCTATGACCGAAGATTGCATGTTCAAATGGTAAATTATAAAATATTGCCATTTTCATGTTTGAGTTGTCAGCATTATTCTCCTTCACATAAATATATTATTCCGTATCTTGTAATGATGTACATCTCCATCACTGCTGTGTTCCCAAGCACATTTCAATGCGTCGCCAATTATCCAATACATTAAAGATACATATGAAACAAGAAACTATTGCGACACGATACGTTTCACCTTTATTGCGATGCAGTGCATTTCAAAATCTATGTGAATGTAAAATGTTTGATGAGAAATTGATATTGCTGTTACTGACATTTCTAAATAATAATGGCAAAGAGCTTCTACTAATAATTAAACATTTATGTAACCCAGACCATGTGCTGCTTCCCACTCGATAACTCCAGTGGACAGGGTAAACCTGTGAAGGGTGGTCCTCATTTCCAACAACAAGGTGCCAAGGTGTCAGGAATTGGTTCCAGGTGTTGCTATAGTAGGACCCAGGACCAAAGAAAAACAGCTCCATCCTGGCATCACTGCAAAGCTGCTCTCAGAATTTGGAACTGTAACATCAGCAAATGGGCTATGATATGGCATCACATCAGACAATCCACAACCTGAACTTGGATTTATTTAACTGAATCTGAGTGCGTTAACCTGCACATGAATTTCAATACCTGAATACCAGAACCTGAATTTGAATGTGTTTACCTGAACTTGAATTAAAGAACCCAAATTTGAACTTATCGCCTAATCAACTTCAATTTGGGTTGAGAAATTCAAGTTCAGGAAAACACACACACACACACACACACACACACACACACACACACACACACGCAGACACGCACACAAATCAAAATCTTTTAAATGAACCAAATAACCTTCCACCTGGCTCATTATCAAACATGCTTCAACATAGAAAAATACGGATGGCTTAAGTTAAAGTCGGATGACCCTGGAGCCAATATTTTAGCTTATCAAACACAGACACAAAAGAAAGCTGGTTTTGTGCAGAACAGCTTACAAATACAAGCAGTTTTGCAATAAAAGTCATGCCCACCTGAGCCTGTAAGCCTAATGACCCCTGAAAACATTATGAACACCAGTTGTGAACTAAATAAATAATATGAAAATAATAAAGCAAAATTTTTAATTCACTGTTCTGAATTAAAAAATTGAATTTTACCAATGCAAAGATGTTAGAAATTACATATCCTAAGTTCATCACAGATTGTATTCCGTTGCAAACTTTAATTGGAACTGTCACATTATGAGCTTTTATGTCAGAGCACAGACGCAAATCGGTGAATTTCACCATCCCTACTATCTTGTCTTCTGGTACTTATTACATCACCTGAAAAGTTTAGCTGTACATGACCTGAGAGCCTCATATGCAGAATGCCTATATATTGACTAGATACACCTACAAAATACTTATGCATCTTTGTTTGTGTGACACAACTGTCATTGTGATGTTGTGTCATCAATATTAATCATTATCAATCGGGCCACGTGATGGTGAAGCATCACATGCATTAATCAGTCACTAATCTAGAAGAGGACTCCAGTGTGTATTTGGTGTTGCTATTATTGTGGAGTTACAGTGCATAAAATAAGAAAGGCAGCCATAAGTGCAGAGCTGGAATTATCTTTCAGTTGCTTTGCAGAGGCATCTGTGCAAGGTGACTTCCGTGGCCTGCAATCTTAACCATTTTTACAGCTACTTATTTCCTCTGGGACGTAATCCACTCTGCCTACTGCCTCGAGATTTGTTGATGAGTAGACTCCATGTTTAATAACCTCTATTAGCTTTATAACTGCCCTTCAGAATGTAATAAAAGCTTTTTACCTGTATATATGGCTTTTTGAAAACATGTTATGTTAATATCTATGCCTGAGCAATTCTCATGACGGTCCCCAGTAGACTGTAGAAATCTCCCACTGGTTTCCAGCCAGTGATCCTTAGTGGTCTGCGCATTTGCACACATCGTGAGTGTGACAACTGCGTCTCCGCCTCACATGTGCTCAGCAGCTCGTTCGTCGAACATCAAGCCTCATGCCTCTCTAAGCATCAAGAGACAGAAAGGAGCCAAACTGTGCTTCAAAGCATCACGGGAAGTCAGAAGTGTTCTGTGTTCCGAAGATCAGTATGGCAAAACCTCATCCTCTGCTGATTTTGCATAAATCAGGAAGAGTCAGGGACGTACTTTAATAGGACGGAAAGACAAAGTTAATTATGTCACACTCTAGGGGCGGAGGGGCTTTCACAGTTGGGAAGTGACAGTTTAGATAATCCGTTGGAAGTCTGAAAGACACATTGGTTTACATTCAGTGCGACTTTGCAAATAGAGATGACAAGCATTGAAATATGCAGCAGGATTTAGAATTACTTTGTAGGCTCTGGTTACAGAAGATGGACCACATTTATTTCCTCTACCAGGGACATTTTTCATTACAGTTAAAGTGGCGTGTCAGTGATTACTTAAATATTCATTTCTCTGACATTTTTGGGGGAATTTCTTTCCTTTTTTGGTGAGTTTGGTTTCATGCAAAGAATCCTGTGAAGACCACAGATAAACGAAACACGCGTTAATTATATTAAGATAACAACAACGTCATCTGAAAAGTAATGCAGGATTTCTGATGCACCGATGTTCCAATTCGAAAAGTGGATGCATAGGGATAGCTGTTATTTTGCGTAGCTGTGTGTTTCCTCTGTTTACTGCAACTGATGGACACGCTTTTAATGATGAAAAACTTTATCAGTTTTGCCATCATCATAAGTAATGTGCTGAAGAATGTGTCTCCAAAAGCCAGCAGTGAGTGCTGATTACTAACCGCAGTGGTATTATTTTCTGGGGGGAAGCGTTATTTTACAATGTCATCATGTACGGATCCAAACCGTATTGCTGTTCCCTTTCGCAAAAGACCGGGATTAATTCTACCCTGGGGTCTGTTGTGGGCGGATGTAACCGTGCAGAGTCTCACTTTCAGTTTCATCATCTTACATCTCCACTCAAATCGCCCAGTTTGGTCCAACTTCTGTGATGTTTTCCCTCCTTAAAGGACTGTATACCCTTTATTTTTATATTAGCTTTCCAAGCATAGTTTTTTCAGCAATTCATAATATATGCAAAACATTTACAAGCAGTATAAATCATTTTTTCTTATTCTATTTTGTTATTGGAATAAAGTTTAATGCATTATAATAAATGGCGTGAGAAATGGGTGTATATATTTTTTTAATTCTGTAATTAAATGCAACATGTCATCAAAGTGTAGGATTAACCATTAAAGTTTTAGAGTAAAGATTTTTTTTTCCCCAGTATAAAAGCATAAATGGATCAATAATTTAATATAATGTGAATTATCAGGGGAGCAGTGTCTAAGAGCACGATTTAAAATCACAGCTTCCAACACTTAAGGGACTGAAAGGCATAATTAATACTGAAAGCAGCGTGACACTTCTTCAGGAAATTTCATGGAAGTTTTGATTTAATTTCAGCCCTCCAGTTTTACTGAATCCTCAGCCCTCTCTTACAAGCCTGCCTTGATTAGTCTTATGACATACAGTGGTACCTCGGTTTGCGAGCATAATTCGTTCCGGAAACGTGCTTGTAATCCAAAACACTCGTATATCAAAGCAAATTTTCCCATAAGAAATAATGGAAACTGAGATGATTCTTTCCACAAGGCAAAAATATAAATATGGTTAATACAAAATATAAAGTAAAATACATAAAACAAATTATCCTGCCCTTTACCTTTAGAATCGTGGATGGTGTGAAGGAGACGAGAGAGAGGAGAAGAAGAGGGCTATTTTGTAGGACGATTTTCACTATAACTAACGGAATCACTGCTATCTATTGGCTCACTGGAATGTTTTTCTTTTTGTGCGACTTTAACAAGGAACCTATCCAATGACAGCCGCTTTTGTCTCCTTTTCGATTTTGCGGAAATGTGACATTGCATTGCCGTTAAACAGATTCACCGCTCGCACTGCTACGCTCTTATTCGGGTGATTCTTTTCCAGTAAATTTTCATGGACAAAAATCATCGATTGAAAAAAAACAGAGAAGAGGAAGCAAAAATGTAAGAAAGAGTATCCTATGAAAGAGTGAAAACAAACAAAAGAAAACGGAGAGAAAACCCACAAAGAACAATTTACAAACCAACGCTGAGCTTTCTGAGATCCCAGATGAAGAAAACTTGTGTTTTGCCTGTATGGAGCAAGTCGGCAATTCAAAGGAATTCAAAGTCAAAGTCAAATGAATTGTGGGTAAAATGTGCCCTGTGTGGTCTCTGGACCTACCCAGTTTGCACTCCAAGTTTACCAGCATTTATTTGGCACCATTGTAACTTTGAGTTATGGTTTGTAACAGAGAAAGGGAAATTTTTCTGGACTGTAATTTCTTTTATTTCAGTAAACCTCTTTTTGAATGGTGCGGCCTCTGTTTTTGTTTCTTATAATAATGTAATTGTTACAACTTACTCCAGCATGTGTTACAACTAACCCTGGTAGTGGGGTAGGTTGTAACAAAGCAACACCATATATTTGACATCAATTCACAAGGTCTGTGATATTCTTACAAAGATTTGAATTTGTGACATTTGGAGTAAACAAGTGTGGGTACTTTGTGTAAAAGTTTGAGAACTCTAGCTGAAAAATTCAGTGTTTCCTGGTCTCTTCTATATGCAGTGGAGAGCCATGTTGTCACGCTCGGGAGTGGGCGAACAGGTGAATGTGCGGGTAGGTGGCCACAGACCAGGCAGACGAGGCAGAACTGGGGAAATCTGGGGTTTATTCTGGGACTGGAATACCGGGAACATGGACACCACACTAACCACAAGAGATCCACACAAGCTGCACAATTCACGCAATGACGGACGAGGGTAACAGGCAAGACCAGGACTTAAATAGGACATGACTTAATAAGCAGACACAGGTGGAAACGATCAGGGAAGAACACGTGGGAAACCAGGGGGCGTGGCACACACGAGGAGTGGACGAGCCGGGTATCACACATGTATATGCAGGGGAGAGCCATGGATATGCAGAGAAGAACCTTGTATATGCAGAAAAGAACCATGTATATGCAGTGGTGAGCCATGCATATGTAATGGGGAGCCATGTATATGCAGTGGAGATCCATGCATATGCAGTGGAGAGCCATGCATATAGAGTGAAGACCTGATATATATTATGTATTTGACTTGACATTTTTATAATGAGGAACTTTGATGATGGTGACAAGATACACATGATTTATCCAACTAATATTTTTGATCTCTCATGAAAAGGGAACAAAGAAAATGAAAAGATAAAAGGAAATCCCTTTGATTTGTGCTAAGTTAACTATTTAATATGAATGTATCTATTATGTATCTATATATGCGCATGAATGTATGTAGTTAGTCTCAAAGGCATGGTGTGGTATTCACAGATCTTCACCCAGGTCCTAGGCTGAAATTTCAGCTATATTCTTAGTGATATCCAGAAGGAGTACTTCATCAGGAAAATGTGCCCTTGGCATTCTGCAAGGACGGGTAAATAGATACTGAACATAACAAATAGCGGGAATTCTCCTGTAATGGAATTACTTAACTGGCTGCAGCTTACCCACTGGAGAGTGATAAGAGTGATGATAACGATAGCCAAACCTAACCTCCAACTATACTGGAGGACCTACCGTTGACCTTGAAGGCATCGCCATTGGTGGTATTGTACACCTAGCGTGACGCAGGTATCACTGCTAGCATGAGCTCAATTTGGTTGTCATTTTTCCATGCAGCGCCCACGTTGCTTAAATAGTAAATGTACGTCAGCCCATCTGAGCCCTCATGAGCGTGCCGGTCTTAAAATGAATGCAGGAACGGGAGGTGACACTCTGATTGGATTACACGATAATGCAGCCCAAATATTACCAATTATGAGAGCAAGTACAGCCATTGTGGATCATGTGCCTGGTACAGCGATCGTTTTTTTCCAGGGCTAAACTATCAAAAGTGCTTCATTCATGTCGTTAAAATAGGGCCCTATTGTATGTGCTAAATTTCATTTCTATTTATGTCATGAATCTAGTAGACTGTTCTTGCACTCTATCGATGTATGAGCGGATGACATAGAAGACAGGGCAGGAATATGCACATACAGCTGTGTGATTTAACATGAAGTCTGTTTTTTGGACATAATGTAGGATCACTCAGAGGGGTTGCATTGAGTATGAGCTGCATCCCATTACAGACATCATAAATAAGGCAGATTTCTAAATATGCTGGACCTCAGTCGCTAGTCTGTTCTGATTTCATGCTTGTTGTTGGTGCTTCGGTCTGATGGCCCCGGGCAATTTCAAATCTCTCTGTCACTTGACCTCATTTTTGGCTTTTTACTGAAAATCCAATGGCACAAATAGTTTGAAAATGTTTAGATCTTCAAGAAAAAAACAAAAAAAGGCACATTTGTGCAAAGCATCTCAGCCCCTCACAGTGGCTCAGTGGGGAATCTTGAAGCTCGAAAACTCGTTGATTGTGGGTTTGAGTCCTGCTATTGGCTCTGCGTCTGGAGGTACCATTTCCTTGCATTTGTATGAGTTTCTGGTCCTGCCGCAGTCCAAATAAATGTGCGATTATGTGAGCTGAAGTCTGTAAATGGCTCATAGTGAGCCCTGTGATGGATAGGTGTCCCCTGTGCTTTCAGGAACAGCTTTCATGCTCACTGGGACCTTGTAAAATGACTGTATTTCAGTGCATTGATATTTTGATATGCCAGAGATTAGGCCAGATTGGAAGTAGGGAAAGTGCCATTTTGTGCATCGATAAGGTTACTTATCTACAGGTGGTGGCAGAGCTGTCTCTCACTTTGACAGAATTGCGCATATTCAGCTCCTAGACTCCACAGGGTTACTCCAGTCTCCATGCTGAACTCCTCAGTGTTTCATCGGTTCCATTGTAGAACATCACTTCCACTGGGCTTTCAGGTGTAATGCAATCACTTACTGAATGACTGCTCCCAGGTTTTGCTCCATGGGATTCCCATGGGTTCCGGGGGGAGGGTAGGGGGGGCACTGTGGCAGAAATGAGAAGAGAGTTTGTCCCTCAGGCCTCTCGGAGATGAGCAGTGCCAGAAGCAGTGGATCCACTACCTGCCAGCCGTTCAAGATTCACATAGGTTTCAAGTTCCAGCCAATTAAATGTGCACACTGCCAGTGAGTACGTAGGGGGCCTAATAGGTCTCCCCCCTCAGCAACATTCATTCAGAAGCAGTGCATTGACATGAAGTGCCACAGGTCTTGGTCTCGAGTGCTTCTGACCCTGTTATATGCATGGAAATATGTAAGGCAGTGCTTTCAAAGGTGATTGCTGAGAAAATCCTGTGCAAATGGGGATTTGCCAGTGTTTATTTTCTATTAAGGAAAAATGACTCTGGCTTTGGGGGGTTAATGGTTTTTAACCAGGTTTTTAATCTGTCTAGAGCTTGGAAAACTGTAATGCAGTATAGTTCAAAGGAAATACAGTTAATGCAATTCAAAAAGTATATAAAAATTCATAGCTACAGTAATGGTGTAAATAGAAGAATCCTGATTACTCAGTGAAAGTGGGTGAGCATCATCATGTCTGACTGTATCGTTACAAACACCAATGCAGTGTCAAACTGCAGTGCTGCGAAGGCTGGGCGATGCAAACAATTCACATGCTTTCCACCTTCACTGCAATTTCTTCGTCTGACTCAGCTAAGTGCAAAAAAGTCACTACTAGGTTTTTTTTCCCTGTTTCTTAGGCATTGGTCCCACTTAAAGGAACCGTTCTTGGTGATATTACACATTAAAAATGGAGAGCAGTGTAATTTGGAGCTGCATCCATACTTCATGGATGGAAAAAACCCATCCATCCATCCCATTATGATGAGCGACATGAAGGATGCTGGGGGGGGGACTGGGAATAAACAAAACAAGGTTTTATTAACTAAAACTGAACAGAAACAAACTGGACTGCATGGGATCAAACAAGAAGGAAGGGAAAACAGGATTCAGAGCACACAGGAGTGACACCGTTAATGACAGGACTGGGGAACACAGGACTGGGAAGAACCTCTATACAAAGACTAATAAGGGGGCAGAACGAGAGGCAGCTGGAGTGCATTGCACAGGGGCAGGAATGAGAGGCAAGTGAAATGTATACCAGGTTTGGCTTGTTAGAGCCAAGCTTGGGAGAAACAGGCACATTGGCACAGCGTGACACATCCATCCATCCATCCATCTCACAGCTGCTTATCCTGAGCTTTTCCAGGCAGCACAGGGCACAATGCAGGGGTACACCCTGGATGGGATGCCACACACACACACACAGACATACACATACAGAGATAACCAGTATGGGCAATCAAGAGACACCAGTTAACCTAACTTTGGACTGTGGGAGGACACAGTGAGAATGTACAAACTACATTCACACACTTCATGCAATTATGTAATTTTTTTCATGCAATTACCCATTTATGAACTACTGCATTTTTAATTGTCTTAGCAGAAATAATTTTTATGCATATTTTATGTTAATCTATTTTCTTGAAAAATAATTAAAATATTTCACTCAGCAGTAATTTAAAACATCTCTTGTTAACAAATAGATGCAATAAATAGACTATAGCAAGAAGCATTACATGAGGCATGGATATGTTTGTCATGGACGCAGGTTTAAATGCTCGAAGCTTCTCCTCAAAGTGGATTCCTGCGATTGTGACGATTATTGGGAGGCTGGATCCCGGTCACCCCCAGTGACACCTTTCCGGTTGATTGTTATTTATGTGCTCATTACGTGTGATAAAATGACGCCATTGGCCTCACAGCTGTCGCCCGAGGAGCTGCTGCCAGTTCTGGCTTTTGGCCCGAGGTGGATGGTAGACAGTTTTTGTCAAACGTTTATTTAAAGGCTCCAAATCGAAGCTAATTTAAATTAGCGAGGAGATGGCAGGCCATCACGGGGACAACTCACATCGCCGCTATCGCTCCTGGGGTGACAGTGTGGGAGCAGGCCGTGTGCCCCCCCCCCCCCCCCCACCCTCCTCTGGTATTCATTTAATAACACTCGTCCTTTTCCTTTCATTCTCTTTCAGGTTAGTCTCACCACTGTCTCTGCTCCATTCTAGCCGATTTAATCCCATCCATGTCTCCTCTGCTCGAGACAAAAATTCACGTCCTTTTGCACAAAAGTGATGCCATGCTGGGAAATCACCCGATTGCTTATCGGCGAGAGCAGAGCGGCGAAGCGCGGCACAATGACCGATTCCGGAGCCCCTCGGACTCCATTCCAATACATCAGAGCCCACGTGAGACCGGAGCTCAATGCAAACTCTCCGCTCTATACAGACATACATATATCAATCACGCAGACTTCAGGAAATTGCTTCCCATTGAAAAGGGAGGATTTTAAGAAAACCAGGCACTATATTACAGTACTGGCGGTGAATTCTAATCAGCGCCGGGGCCTGCAGTCCTGTTCGTTGTGATGTTTTTGGACATTTCTCATTTCCACGGAAGCCGAAATATGCGGCATTGATGTACCCAGCATGACCCATTGACCCGCCTCTTCAATTTACATACTTAGCCTCTGCTCACGTAGATCTTGACCATTTTAATTTGCACCCAAAAAGGTTTGCTCCCCCAGCCCTGTGTGGTGGTGGGAGATCCAAATCGTTTCAAAGGGTATGACTAACTCCGTGAAGGCAGAAGATAACAGCTTGAATAAGTGCCCCCCTCCTCCCAAAAAATGCTTTGACTTTCCCTTCTTATCACGACATCTTTCGGGTTTCTGTCTGTGGCGAGTCATTAGTGGTGCTCTGTAAAGTGTCCTGTACACTGCTTCCCTGTTAACAGCATGTATAATGCCTGTATCTACAAGAGGGCAATTAAGTCTATGTGTGTGCGTGTCATAAGAGTAACGTGACAGGTCGCCTCTGCAGATATATCCAATGCCGCAGAGGGAAACTGTCAGGATGATACGTGCCTCTCCAAAAAACATACCAAACTAAATGGAGAACTGGAGGCGTGACAAAAAGGGTTAGCGTGCAATACTGCATTGTTCACTTGTTATGCTAGAAACTGTGTGCCTGTCTGAGTTTGCCGGTGTTCAAACCACTTCCCAGACTAAACTGGGGGGATTAGCCATTGATTATCTGTGAAATACAGATTTTACATGATGAAACAGATATTTCCTGAATACACAACAAAAAAAAAAAAAAACATAATTTTCATATAAACTTACCCATCTCACCTACAAATTTCTATTAAGTAAAAATGAAATACAATCTGATAGGTGTGAATCAAGTAATGATGGTTGTTTGACTTGTAAATACCTGGTCTACTTCTCTGGGAAATACAGCAGGCCGAATATGGCACTCTAGACGAGACCTTCTTCAATTCATTCGGAGACACGGTGGGCTTAGAAATCGTTCCACGGATTTCCCGTGCGTGTTCTCCGTTATTGCTCTTACTCCGGCTGTGGAAGCCAGCTCTGTCGTCTATTAGCGAGACCATCACAAGGAAACAACCTGACTCGGAAGGGCCCCAAGGGTGAGATTACAGTTTGGAAAATATATAGCTATATATTTACAGAGTATTAAGTGTACTCTGGAGGGAGTGTCTCTGTCGACTTATGTTTTGAACCGCGGTGATGTCACTACTTACCTAAAGGGGGCACTGTTTCATCCAGATAAGCGGGGATAGGCTAATAACCAAGCTTAAAGGGAAAAAAAAAATCAAGTGTAGAGTCAAACGTGAATGTAGCTGCTTCTATAGTGATGTTAGCAAGCTATGCTACAATTGTAGCTTTTATTCATTTAGTTAGAGCATATGTTAGAGGATTCCTGCTTTTGTTATTAACCTAGAGGGATGAAATGGGCTCATTTGACTCCAACTGGAAATCAAGGGCAGCCATAATGCTCAGGCTCTCGAAGAAAGATCAGTGTGCAGGACCTGAGTGGGGGCAGCAGCATGCTGATAGATGGGACACTCTCATCCCAGGAAGCTTGTGTCCTCTCGAATTCTCCCCAGAGGAGCACTCACTGAAGAAATGCTGCTGTCTGAAGTGCCCAGGGAGTCTCTGAAAGCCAATAACTGCATTTGATGGTTGTCACGGCGATGCTTAGGTCTAATGCCAGCATGATGCAATCATTACAATAAGAGCGACATCTAAACATCTGCTGAAACAAAGGCGTGCGGTAATGGAGCGAAGCTTTAGTTACGGTCACAGTTTTCAAAACCGCTCAAAGCGGGTGTATATGTGGATCTAGGTATAATTTAAGAACGCAGAGAAAACATGATATGGGTTCTTAGCCTGTGTTCTCTATTTATATGGGTGTAACTTTAACTGCAAATAATAATAAACATGAATTGTGAATGTATGAGCTACATACCTGTCAAACAGAAGACAAATAAACCTTAAAGTACAAGTGTTACAATTATGCAATTCCGGATAAACTTCCGGAGGTGGTGGGTGAGTGGGGGGGGGGGGGGGGGGTTACAAAGTCGTCAGAAGTTTTGTGCTTTTAGCAAACTTGAGAGAAAGTAATTTCATGGTCATGAGACTTGCTGAAGCGTAAGGAAACAGTGACGGGTCTCACAGGACAACCGCGGCACTTTGCAGGTAGGAAACTACATAGAGTCATTTTATTATTTCCTTAGCAAAGTAACTAATTAATCCGCCAGTAAGATATGAATCGCACGTGAAAGTAATCAGAGTTTCACAAACACGTACTTCTGATTGCACAACAATTTCTGGCAAGTACTACCCATATGAAAAAAACCAAATAGGGCCATGGAACAGTTTTCTTATTTCAGTTATATATGACAACCACTGCTGTTTGTATATCTTCACTACAAACAGTGATGCATTACCAACAAATCCTTTACCTAAAGTATGTAGAGCTGGTTTACCGTAAGTTTGATTATAGCCACCTTCATACGGAAAACATATTTGACGTGTGAGGCACTCAAGGGAAAAGCCTGTAGGAAAAATATAAAACTTTTACATGAAGTTCTGGGCACAAGTTGACTAGCTTGTTCTTATTCCTCAATCCAGCTCATCCCAAACCAGCTCTACAGGCTTTAGGTGAGGGATTTGCAGGATCTTTCTCTCCTTGTTCACATTTCTCAAGGTGTGCTATAGGTCAAAAACAAACGATTTTCAGTAGGTGTGTTTGTAGACTTTTGACTGTCACTGTATATATGCAATGTAAGGAAGTCTGGATGAGTACACGGGGAGTAAGAGTTGTGAGTTGTGGTTCTCTGGTCTTAAAAATGACTTTCTGTATGCCCCAAAGAACATAACATTCACTTTGATCAGCTAGTATGTACAGTATAAAATAAATCGAGTATACAGAGTGTATATACACACACACAACACAAACAAGACTGCCAGATTCCACAGAACACATTTTCACATGGAATGGAATCCCATTCCATACAATGCAGTTTTTGTGCTGGGGTTAATGTCAGAGGAAGTTTGGAACTCTGCAGTTATTGAACGAACCGAGCGTTGATGACTTTTACACACTATTCGCCTTGGCACTCAACGACCCCGCTCTGCGGCCACTTTACGTGGTCTGTCGCTTCCTGACTGACTTTCTGCTATTCCTAAATGCTTCCACTTTGCAATAGTACCACTTCCAGTTGGCCATGGAATATCAAGCAGGGAAGACATTTTACAAACTGACTCGCGAAGGAGGCTTAAATTCACTGAGCTGTTCAGAAAGACCCATTCTTTCACAAATGTTTGTAAACCTGACTGCATGGCTAGGTGCTTGATTTTATACACACGTTGCAATGGGTCTGAATGAAACAGCAGAATTCAATGGTGCCTCCTAATACTTTTGTCCATATAATGAATATTTATATATAGTGTGATAAATGTATTATATACTGTAGTGTGCAGCATATATAATGATGAAAGAACACAGATGCTACTCATCATGTCTCATGATGATTAGTATTCAATTCACACTTAATCATCGCTGTCTAATTACAATGCGAGCAGACAGAGAAAAAGGCGCGGTAAGGAGGGATTCCTCAGGAAGGGGAATCCTCAGCAGGCCTCCATGTTGTGCTTCCCCTGGACATGCCACTGCGGGCGGGCTTAGCATGGCCCAGGCGGAGGTGGGATTATGTGCAATGTGTGCAGTCGAGGCTTCACCCATCGCTAAACCTTTAGCAGAGATGCTACGAGAATGACTGTCTGGGGCTGTGTAACTCATTCGGTTTTGGTAAACAAAATGCTTTCCGGTAGATGATCCCGGGGCCTGCCCTCCCCAAATCGATACGCTGTCCAGTCAGACGTGACCGAGCCTGTCATCGTTGGTGGCTGCACTGTCCTCACAGCAGGGAATCCCAGAGCAGCGTGGGATAGGTCAGCCAGGTTTATAGTAAGAGCTGGCATGCAGGACAAAGAGAAAGGAATCAAATTTTAACACGTGAGGAAAACCCTCTCTTTATGGTGTAAATGTACATCTGTGGATGTCCGGTCTGCATATTGTAATGCAGCGATTAAGGTGTATATGTGCATCTATGACATCATCTAAAACTATCACAGGAAATAAAAATATTGCTACGATGTTTTAATATCAGACAATAAAGTACAGGAGGTTGTGATGAATACTTTCTGACACATCAATCAGTTTGCCAATTTTCCGTCCCACAGATCTTTAGCCCTCTGGCATTAAACTGTAAAAGATAAATGAGACAATTATTGCGATGATAACGCAAGCGTTAAAATGTGCATGAAAATGTCTTTAGAGACATATGCATTATGCAACAAATTCACATTTCCCAGCAGATATGTTTTTGTATCTGAAGCAAATCTGCAACAAATCCGCAAGTTATGGTGCAGAATATTAAATATTCTGTGTTTGTTGTTAATGCAGTTAAAAAAAAATCTATTAGACTTTTTAGGTATAGATGTAAATGTGAGGTTATAGACTAATGAAAGATGTTCCTACAGACTATGAACCTTTTGAAGTCAGCCATAGCGATAATTATGTGGAGAAATACTTTTTATTATTATAACATTGTTATACATATTATTTCAAATTAATATTCATGCGGCAGATCTTTTGGTTTGCTGTTGTTACTCTTCCCCAGGTAGAAAAAGGTTTCTGACCCCAAAGTCAGCAAAATTCTGAAACTGATGCAAATGTTTTCATTCCCTGTTTTCCAAGTTGTCAAAGGTGTGTTTTTACTACTGAAAATGTACTCAGACGGTCAGAAAAAGTACCATCTTGTACCTTTGAGGGCACTATTGTCACTGAGGCTGTACCCTGAAGGGTCTGCCAGTTATACCCTAGCTGTAAGTAACTGTACCCTTTAGTCTTGTTTATGGTATAGAAATGGACTCTGAGGAACATTGTTGTACCATTGTGGTACATTTATATTATTTGTACCTTGGGGAAGAAAACTGTACCAAGGCTGCACCCTTTATTCTGACAGTACAGAAGACCTACCAGATGAAGTTTCTTTTTCTTGTTCACTGCTCACCCCCCACCCCCTCCACACACACACACACACACACACACACACACGCACACAAACACACACACACACGTATGAACTTTGTTTCTTGCCTGGTGAGGCACATAAACATAAGCGATAAGCCACATCTTAAATCTCCCAGCCAGTCCATAAATCCCATTCTCCACGCCTTACCTCAGGGCGTGTAAGGCATTATTGCATGCCTTTTTTACGATTCGGTTGATCGTTGCACCGGCAAATGTGTGATCCTGTGCGATAAGAGGGACCGCCGCGGGAGATTTGTGAGAGGAACCTGCCGGACATCAAACACCTGCTTTTACTCTTCCCCTGAGCTTTCGATCTTGCAACGACCGAGTTGCCCTATCTTACCATAGGGCTGCATATGCAAGCTTTTTAGATGAACTCTGTACTCTCAGAAAGAGCCAATTAATTATGATCACTCAAACCCCAGTGGCTCAGCTCAGCAATGTGATCGCCATGAGCATCATTACGTAATGCGTAGCATGGCGACGTGTGGCACTTCTCCCCTGAAAACCACGGCTGGTTTTTTGTGTTATCCAGACACATCAACCACTGCCCTCCACATCCCGCTCGGAGGTCACAGCACGAGAATTCATGAAATCCTTTTGTCACAAATCAGGCCACCTGGAATATAGGCCACAAAGATACGCTTGGTGCCCTGGGGACTCAGCGTTGTCACTCCCGGTCCGGGGCCCACAGATTTACTTTAAGGGGCAGGATTTTTATGCTTGACAGGCTGCTCATGTGTATGTCACACAAAGCACGGGAGTCTCCTGCAATCCAAGCTACACGGTATCTGCATCCTTAAATTTTATATATATTTAAAAATGAGCGATCATAAGCATCGTACTGGAAATAGTGTGACCAGTTCTTAATTGAATAAAGCATGTGATGCTCCTGAGGATGCAAGCAGATGAAGCAGGCACTAGTGAAGCAAATGAAGCAGGCACTAGTGAAGCAGATAAAGCAGGCACTAGTGAAGCAAATGAAGCAGGCACTAGTGAAGCAGTTGAAGCAGGCACTAGTGAATCAAATGAAGCAGGCACTAGTGAAGCAAATTAAACAGGCACTAGTGAAGCAGATGAAGCAGGCACTAGTGAAGCAGATGAAGCAGGCACTAGTGAAGCAAATGAAGCAGGCACTAGTGAAGCAAATGAAACAGGCACTAGTGAAGCAGATGAAGCAGACACTAGTGAAGCAGATGAAGCAGACACTAGTGAAGCAAATGAAACAGGCACTAGTGAAGCAGATGAAGCAGACACTAGTGAAGCAAATGAAGCAGGCACTAGTACTTAGTGTATTAGTATTTTAATGCATTTTGAAGGTTAAATAGGCTATAAGGTTAAATAGTGTGCGTCACATACATGCATTACATCCAATAATAATCAAGTTCTGCAGTTTACTGTCAAATGTGCTACATATTTCATTAGTACTAACCAGGGCTCTACAGAACAGCAAATTCTGATGGACAAGGTGATGGAAATGCATTTTATATCCAGATTATATTCTGTAATGTAACCTGCATAGCGAGGGGGCACGGTGGTGCAGTGGTTAGTACCATTGCCTTCTACTTCTGAGACTGGGGTTCGAGTCTCTGCCATGGATCCAAGTGTGAGGAGCTTGCATGTTCTGTCTGTGTTATTGTGGGTTGCCCTCTGGGTACCCAGTCCAAAAACATGCTGAAGTTAACTGGAGTTACCTAATTGCCCATAGGAATGGATAGTGTGTGAGTGTTTCCTGCCTCTTGCCTAAAGGTTTTGGGAACTAACTTAACATAGCACAGCTACCTTTACATGAGTCGCGTCTTAACTGCAGGTGGTGGCCTGAGCCCCCCCTAACCCTAACCCTAACCCTAACCCTAACCCTAACCCTAACCCTAACCCCCCCCCCCCCAGGAAGAGACAAGGCCAGTAGCAATAAAAGAGCCTAGGATTAAAAATGAAATAAATAGACATGATAAATAAAGCAAAATGAAATGATATATAAATGAGTGAATAAGTGAACCTTGCCGAGCCACAGAGGGAGCTCCTCAGGAGATTAACAAAAGAGGTGAGGCACTATCCGCAGAAGATCTGCAGTCTCAGCTGAAGGCAGCGGCGCCACCGAGCCGCTCCATAGATTTACGGCTCCCCTGAGCGAGGGACATTTTTTACTGCGGGCACCGTATTGATTTGCTTGCAAGTTAAGGTCCTGTTCCAGCAGGAATGATAAAATAAGGGATGTTTAAAAATTTCCTATGCGTTTTAATTTTGTCCTGTTAGTGTTACGCTGTCTTAAGAAAGAATCGGACAGCTATATTAGTTTTATGTTTTTACCGAACTTGCACAAAGAGTTTTGTAAGCAAGGTTTCGGGCATGAATCACTGAACGAATTTTCTTACAGCGGACAATGGATGATTGAACTTACGTACAGCATGTCTTTTTAAAATCTCTATCAGAAATTCATAAAACAAATACACAAAACCGCCATCCATCCAGCTTATTCAGACAACTGCTTACCTATAGCGGCTACCCTGGGGTCAAATTGACCCCAAAGACGCATGTCAGGTGATTTCTCATAGTGGCGTAATTATCGTAGGAGCGTGTAAGAGTTAAATCCACCCAGCCGGCCCTACATTAAAACAATCAGTCCTCTTAGATCTGGCTGTTTTTTGAACTAAGAATACATAAGCTGTGGATGTGCTCTCTGAAATGTAAGCATGAATTATCAATGTTGCCCAAATAATCAAGCTTTACCTACAGCGACGATCACATTGGGCTTTCATGTCTACTTATATTTTAAATCACTTTTCAGACCATCCCTTAAACTCCTAAAATGCTTAATGAACCAGAGTTCCATACAGGTTGGCCACACAATTTTATCTCCAGGACCCCAGTCTTGTGCTTCTGGCCTCTACAGCCTGCCACAATCCATAGATGTGATCACCCAGCAGACCCTTAACACACCAAGCATGCCTGCCACAAATGTGTGGCCCATTCCAACTCTATACTACTAGTTACTTTCACTTCTGTATTTCTGGTTTTTAGACTTTTTGCATGGGGATTTTCAATGTGTATTTCACTGTGTGATCAATGGGCGAATTAAGCTGTTAAGTTCCACGTAGTCCACATTGGATTTAATAGCAAAACACAAGCCGGGCTAAATGAGATTTCCCGTTATCCTTGTGGAATAGTGCCAGTCTGAGGAGGCTGCAGATCTGTTTGACTTGGACCATTGAGGTGGGCTGGTGTGGTGTGAGACAGCGATTTATTATAAGGTAAATAACAGCTAAAACAGAGACAAAGGCATTAAAAGCAGGTCTATCCAGACTTCCGTTGATAGTGTAAGTTCCTGGCTACCAAACAAAATGCTTACATTCCAGAGAGGCCGCGTATCCTTGGATGATCCGGTGGATTTAACAGCCAAAGCCAGAGAAGATAAACACACTGTTTAGTGTCCCGTACAGTCTTCGGCCCACGGTGACGAAGACGACATGCGTCTTAATTCATGCTGCGCCGGGCGAAGTGGCAGGACGCGGAACGCCAGATTTAGAGCAGATTCTGCCGAGGCTGCGGGACGACGGCGCTGAGATCTCAGGGAGACCTGGGAGGCGAGGGAGACATCCCAGGACATGCGGGAAGGGTGGGAGCCGGTGATTGAATAGGCCGATTTAGGGAGCACACATCCCGGAAAGGAGGGTGGAGGAATAGAGCTGATAAAGTTAGGATGTGCATGAGGATGCAGGAAGTACAGAGAGCAGAGAGAGTCTGTGCAGATGGAGAGACAGAAAGACTGACAGCTGAAGACAAAAGGGCAGCTGGCGGTGGGGTGGCTCAGGAACTAAACTTTGTGCATGTGATTTATGGCACTTTGAGCTGCAGTCTTAGCCAAAATGGCATCAGCAAAGCAGGACGTGGCCAGCATGAATGGCTGTGACTGTAAAGCATGTGAAAACTCCAAGCAACTAAGAAGGGAGTAAAATCCAAGCAACTATGAAGGGAGTGTGACCACTGAAGATGGCAGATTAACAGCCTGGGGATGCTGGGTTCAGTTTCTGCACCCATCTCTGTTTGTGTGGAATTTTCATGCCCTTCCCATGTTGACATAGGCTTCCTACACGTGTTCTTCTACCCCGTAATAGATACGCAGTTAGGTATGACGGAATGATGGCTCACTGGTTCTGAACTGTCAAGGTGCTTTTGTGGGTCAAGAAGTATGTCCGTCTACAAGAACTAACACAATGGATGATGGTTATAAAAGTTTCAAATCACTTAAGAAGTGGTAACATTCCATAAGAGTGGCAGTGTTAGGAGACAGAGAATATCTGCAAGACCACTGTACTGTAACAAGACCAGAGCAGAGGCCTTGTGAATCCCCATCTCGGAACAGAAAACACACTGTGGTCTTTTCCACTGGAGTACTTTCAGGTTGTGCATGAAATGGAACCTGCTGGACTGCCTTCCATTACTCCCCTGACATTAAACATTGTGAAAATGTATTCATAGCTGTCGTCAGTGGCTGTGTGAGAGTGGGGGATCGATGTCATCCCATACCGCAGCGGTGGGTGACAGCGAGGAGCTGATTGCAGGGACACCTTTGGCTCTCGTTCGCTGAAGGAGAGAGCCTCGCTGATCAGTGCGGCCGTGCTCCCTAAGAGACTTCAGTGGGCTATCATCATCTCAGCCCCGGGCTGAGGGAGGCGGCAAGCGAGCCCACTTCCACGCCTGCAGAGACGTGGCCGGGCTGCTACACATTTCAGGCAGACAATTTGTTTGCCGGTGGCTGGAGAAAGGCTTGCTCCGCATCCGGGTACTTCCTGTCCCCGCTGTAGTGGGAGATCCAGCTTGGCAGCTCAAGCTGCCGACGTGCTTCTCATTTATGAGTGAATGAAGGAAACCCCCGCTCCCCTCCCCCCCGAGATCCCGACTGCAGCTTTCGGATGAGCAGAAAATACCTTTCTCTATAACCTCACCTCCGTCCACCTCATCACCACCACCCACGACTTTGAGACTGCTCTTCCGGGAACTGCTGAAATAATGTGCTCTGCCTTGCCCCCCCTCACTGAGCACCAGCTAGCGGATACCTCATCTTCCTCTGCTGCCTGTGCTCAGACTCCACCTGGGGCGTAATCCAGTCAGGCTGTCTGGACAGGGACCGGAAACACACCTCTATTTTTTAATTTATTTACATTCATCTTCTCTATGTGCCTTTCTGTAGGTCACTGAGCTGTGTGGAAGTAGAAGGCACCATGAATCGCAGCCCTGGTCACCGTGGAGATTCACAGTCCTTACCTTCTCTCTGCGTTCTTGCCCTTCTAAATTTGGAATCCCGCTTCCTCTGCGCGTTTGAGACTCAACTGTTTGAAAAGTAGAGCTGATTTAGCAGTTTGCTGGCATCATTTCGTGGAGGTTAGGATTCTCGATTCGTTACTGAAGATTATATGTTCACATTTTAGGTCTGGATGTGTTTGATGTGTTTGATGTGTATCCTTCTGCAAGCTTTCTAATCCAATATGCAGAAATTTAGTTCTGAAGTAATTTGTCTAGAACTTGCACTCAACCTGTAAAAACACCTGAACATTAATTAAAAACACACTGAATTGTTAAGAAGACCAGCTGTGCACGAAAAGAGCATCCTTTGGTGTTCCTGGCAGTGATTTTCTTGTACAGTACTTTATTTGTACTTTATTTTCATGGACAACTGATTAATAACGATTAACCAAGTGGCAATAAGACCATGAGAATGATGTGATGTGATGAGTCAAAGATACTTACAAGCACCGATAACGCAGCAGACTGGCAGACTGAGATCACGTTCACGCCCCCCCACCCCTGACATTTACTTATGTATTTCCTGAAATACCTGCAGCCAAATGTAACAGAATAAGTGCAGTTGTCAGTGAAACTTGGGTCATTGAGTTACAGCTGCTGTCAGACTGTATGCTGCTGTGTGTGTCCTCCACGGCCGAATCCTTACAAACGAATGTTGTTCTTCCTTTCGTTCCCACACTAACGTCACGGCTCTCCCTCAGAGATTAGAAAGCTTAATGGATTCCATTGCAGGGGATAACACAGAGGTGGTGCATATATCACAGAGGACATTGATGTTTCTTTGAAATGAACGTGGACATTCAGCACAATCTGCATTTCACTTACAACACTAGACCAGTATGCTCTTGATTGATAGCCTCAGCCTTGTACTGAATATACTTAAATAAACAGTACATTGCTCAAATAAGAGGTGAATAAACTGTTTTCCCATTTTAGCCATAATGGAACTAACAGCAGGTTTTAGTGTAGATTTGGCAGAAATCTTAATTATGGAAGGCTCTATAATATTATATACTCTCGGGAGATGTTCTTGCCATACATCGTTTCCATATTAATCAACTGGAATGTGCTGCTTTCCTGGAACGGCATGTTAATGATGCCTGCTCTCTCCATACGAGGATTAGTTAAGTGCATATTTAACATTAAACCAAAACGGGAGGAAATGAACAGTTTGTAAGAAAAAAAAAAACCTTTAAGTTCACTCTTGGCTAATTTTAGACCTCATCACTATCTTCTACCACTGGAATCTCTGAAAATGATTCATCGGTTAAGCCAGCAAGGTCCCGGTGATGTAGTTATACTGTTATGATAAGTCAAAGCAAAGCTGAATAAGCCATTAAACCGGCATGGGGGCTACAAGCAAGTAAAACCCCTCTAACCTTCTGATACCAAACTGCCTTTCTATTTTAATATTTTTGTAATTTATTTTTATCTCTGCCATGACCGAGGGGAATTATTCCAGTGTTAAAAAAGTTGAATTGTGAACACAAATTCCTATTGTACTTGTCACGTATTTTTGATGCAATCCAAAGTAGACATAGCTATAGCTGGCTGTGTAGCCTATATTATGGATGAAGAAGTGAAACAGGAAGTGAGCCATCAGATGTCAGGCAATTCATTTGATCAAAGCAGAGCTCTCATAATGTCAGATAAACAGTTAATCATTAATGGATCCTGGGGCTCACGTATCAAACATTTAATGGCACCATTTTTATGGGAAGCTCGCATAGAAAAGAACTTTTTTGAACCTTCTGATTGGTCAGGATTAGTCTGTGAATCTCCCATGAAGTGAAGGAGCTCCAATTACTTTCCTCCGCCCCCTCTGTCTGCGTGCGTGAAAAAGTCGATAAGTTTGTTGAGAAGACAAATTTCCGTGTCTTTACCCATCCAGGCTGTCATGCCACGGACCATCTGTGCTGAATAATCATTGACTTCTGAAAAAAAGATCGCAAAATAACAGGCCTTTTAAAGCTATATTACACATGCAGGAGATACCAGAGCACACCCGTTACCCCGGTAACAGGACTGGGATGTCCTAGTCATCAGAGTACAAAAGAGTTTATTCGGGGATTCGTGATATTAAAGGCAGCAGAATAACACAGCAGGACTTCAAAGAAAAGAAATAAGAGGAACTGAGACATTGTAACAAATGCAAAACACATGGAATCAAGACATTGTAACGAAAAAAAAAATATAAGGAGTTGAGAATTTACAAGGTAGAAATGATCATATATGTGATATATATGTGATGTGAACATGGATCTTCAGTTGCCAGTAATTTATCTGGAAAGGCAGAACAAGCAAAAACTAAGCACTAGGTTAGAGAAGGTAAAGTAAACCTGTATCCCCAGCACACATTTATCAGTTAACCGTTCCTTGTTGGACAATCGGCCACCTCAATACTATGTGACTCACTATGACTCACTAGATGTTACACTAATGTATTTGCTGATTTACTCATGCTTGGCTTTTTAAAATCATTTTTCATTGCGTCATTCTGGAGCTCAACACCGATTCGAGATAAATATCTACGTAAGAAAATTCTACCAAGAAACATCATGTAAGGCAGTCTGACCAAGGGGGGGGGGGGGGGGGGGGGGTAAACGCAGGGAAGGGGCCAATCACGGGAGTTCTTTTTGGGAAGTGTGGCGAGGGGGCAATTTTAGGTGTATTAATACCCCAAGGTGAGGGTGATAAACACGCGGGCTGCATTGCAGCCGTCGCAGATGATCGCAGTCCAGCAAATTCAGCCCCAGTGGAGGTCACAGCGGTGAAGCAGACTCTGGTGATTGGGTCCTGACGGCATGTCTGAATAGCATGTCTGCTTCTGCAGTCAAATACAGGAGGGATACATCACAGCCAGTCAGGCCTAGAGCATCACACCTGCAGCTGCCCTGGACAAACACTGTCTCGAAAACCAGAGCAAAGAGCCTTGATGGAGGAATGGATATAATGACAAAATCACCCTGAAATGTCCACATTATCTGCAAAGGACTGGAATCTCACCTATGGATTATCTGTGACTTGTGCCTTGTGCTGCCTGGGATAAGCCCCGGAGCCCCCATGACCAGAATACATAGTTGGAAGATGGATGGATGGATGTTTACATTATTTGCACTGTAATTCATTCAAATCTTGGGGACCATAAAGGAGATCGAGGTCTGTTCAAGGTCTGACGGGGGTAATAAATGGTCCAGCCTGGGGGTGCCATAAAGAGGAAGAAATTTAGGATGATGCCAACCTGATGAGTTACCATTTGCTTTAGATCGGATGTGGTTTGGTAGGATAGAATGTCTACTGGATACAGGCACTCCAGGATCAGGGCTGCCGACCCCTGGACGAGGGCAACACAGCAGATACTGTACAGGGAACCAACAGGGTTTGGGCAATGAAACCTAAACACTGGCTAATATAGTGTTTGATGTTTCACACATATATGCACAGCCTGGTGTCCAGTCTTCGCTGACTGCACATCCCATCAGTAAGAGCAGAGTGTGAAGGTTGAATTAGCTGAGCAATTACCCAGCTGTACATAAAATTTTACAATCCACACAACATAGTGGGAGACATATCAGTTTTCAAAGGAGGACATATTGTTGGTGTGCATCTGTGACCAGGACGACAAGTCTTGGTGGTGGATCAAGACTCATGATTTGCAGGGTAATGTTGGCATACTACTACAAAGGATGGACCACATCCAACCGGAATAACTGTGTATGGAAGAGGAAGCTGTCTGAAAGGGATGTCTGGGCACTAACGCGGATTGTATCCAAAAAACATGAAACCACAGCTGCCCAACTCACTGCAGAATTAAATGTGCACAGAGACTCTCCAGTTTCCACTGAAACGGTCCGTCAGGAGCTCCACAGGGTCATTATTCATGGTCAGGCTGTGTAGCCAAAGCCTTGTTCACTTGTGCCAATGCCAAACATCGGTCTCAGTGGTGCTAAGCTTACCAATAAGACGTAGACTACCCAGAGTACAGCACAGGGGTGGATCAGTGATGGTTCCGGCTTCAGAATCATGGAATTCCCTAGGCCCACTACTTGTTCTATATGTGTGCATCACTACCGAGGACTGCTGAACCATTTTGGAGGAATGTTCACCCACTGATTCAAATATTGTACTCTGAAGGTGATGCTGATTATCAGGATGTTAATGCAACAAAACACACAGCAAAACTGGTAACAGGGTGGTATGATGAACATGAAAGGGAAGGTGACCATCTCCCATTTCCTGCACGGTCATCAAATCAGTTCATTATTGAGCTACTTTGGGGTGTTTTGGAGGAGCGAGTCAGGAAACGTTTTCCTCCACCAGCATCGCGTAGTGACCTGGCCACCGTTCTGCAAGAGGAACGGCTCAAAATCCCTCTGGCCACTGTGCAGGGCTTGTATCTGTCATTCCCAAGACAATCTGATGCTGTATTAGCCGGAGAAGGAGGCCCTATAGCATACAAATAAATTATTTACTGTTCAACCGCTGTAGGTGAAATGAAAAACTATAGCTACACACGTGGATAACCTGAAACAAAATACAAAACAAGGATCGATGCAGAAATAACATGAATGCATGAACTAACAAGGAGAAAAATTCAACATAACCATTATAACCAATAACCATGACAGTATGGGAGCGCGGCTCTCAGTCTCTAACTTAGCCAATTAAGCCATGGCAGCCTAGAGAGCAGGGAAACACACTATTAGGGACAGAACAGACCAGGGAAACAACGGGAGACGGGATGGCCAGCGACGCCTGCTGGCCACATGGGGAGATGACTGGCTGAACGTGAGCAAGATAGGGACCAATCCTGAAAGGTCATGCACTAATGAGACAGGTGCAGCACAAGCAACCTCAGACATGCAGGCAGGGGTAGAGTAACTGCTGAATGATTCTTGCATGAATGCAATGGTAAGGAGGAAAAACGTTACAGGCTGTGCTTAGTCGCGAGCCCCCTACAGACAGGCCCCCTGGGCCTCTGCAAACACACATCCAGGGGCCTTCACAAACACCACGGCTTATTTATCTTCAAACTGCTTACACCTGTGACGGATGACTCCTCCGGAGCGGTTCCTTTAATAGACACCCAATGAATAATAAATTAATCAAACAGGATTTTACAAGCATGATTTCCTAACCCCAGGCAACCAGGAAGGAATATTAACCAAGAATATAAGAACTTATTATCATCATTTAGATATTAAACTGTTTATGGTTAGATCTCAACCGGCCTTGTCTGAGGCGTGGTATAGAGCTTGGAGGAGGAAACATGGCCAAATTCACTTCTTCTATATACAGTTATTTAAAAATCTTTGTGTAAGACAAAGTGGTGAAAATTCATTCTGTTTCTCCTAACCGTGTTTGTGCATTCCACCTTGTATGTCCTCTTCCTGAGTAATTCATTTACTCTAATAATACTATTGTTTTAGAAAAAACAGAGGTGAGAAGGGACGAAAGACAGACATTTATGGCGACTTGTGAAAAAAGGAAGAGCTTGAATGCATAGAAAACGTGGGGTTACGTCACCCCCGTTCCAGGGATGGCCACAGCCCCCCAGCCCAGCCCAGTGGCCTTCTTCACACCTTAAATATCAAAGCTCTCAAAGCAGGACTTTATCTTGATGATAATGGATCATAATAGGATTTTAACAAAGTGCTCCTGCTTCTCTCTATCTGCTCCATGCTGTGTTTCTCCATTAAGGTAACATGGCATCCCACATGCACTCTGCGACGGTCTTGCAGTTTGACAGACGACACTGTAAGGTGACTCGTCCATGGAGGCGGATCCTTGTGACTTCCCGCCTCTTAGCCTCACAACATGTTCCCAAGATCTACATCCCAGTGTGGCCATTCTCCCTCCTTAAATGTGGGTATCTGTTTTCATACAAAAAAAAATTGACCAATCAAGAACCTGACCTGAAACCAAAAGGCTAGTCATTCGGCTCCTTGGACAGGAAGTGAGGTCGCACTTTTACAGTTGCCTGCTGACTAAACTGTACATATTTAACATGATTAAATATGCCCAGCACATTTTTTGCATTTATTAATGAATATATTTAATAATTTACTTATTATGAAATATATGACAAAAATGTGTTGCATACAAAATACAGTAATTAATATGCATAATCTGAAAAGAATAATAAATGTAAAGAAACAGCTGGACCGTCAATCTGGTGGCAGTAAAAGTGAGTCTCTGGTAGGGATTCGTCCCTTCAGTCTGTAGCTTAAGTATTATTGACATCTCCAAAGCAGAGGGAGAGATGCCCGTCAGAGATCATTGCCCATGCTCCTGCATCCTCCTGGCGCATCCTACGTGCGTCCCTCTTGAGACATGTGCAGCAAACTAGCATTTCCGAGAGTCACATCATTTCGGAAAGCGCCCTACCTTCCAGGCCACTCAGACAGACGGATTGAGTTCGGGAGCGGTAAGACCCTTTGATGTGCCTTCCGTGCCCTGTGCTTTCTCGTAAAGCCTCTACTCTGCATTATTTATCTGCTCAGCGGATACCTTAATCAAAAGCTCCCTGAATGCCCTCTGAAAGTGCCTTAGCTCCGCAGACCTGTACTCTTCCCCCAGCTGGCAAACCTCTAAGTACCTGCAACTCGCTGTCACCTGCATTAATTAAGAGGAACGATTGATATAATTAAGCGATTAAGGGCTTTGTGAAGAGCAGAAACTATTGGTGATGTGAATAATGAGCTTTTGAATCCCACGTTGCGGGCTGTCAGTCACAACCTGGTTTAACTCAATTGGAAGGTATGGAGTCGCTCACAGGAAGTGGGTTAGGCCTGTCAGCAGCTAACACTGCGCTGTAGTCCCTCCCACTGCAGGTTATGGATTCTGTTTCATACACCACTGGCATAAGACATGTTTCCACTGCTCCAGCGCATGGGTGCCTTTCCCTGTGTTACACAGCAAAGAAACTGCTCATAAAAGGCAACTAGGTGAGGTCTGTTAACTGCTTTCTGGTCATAGGCCTGTTCCTTAATGGCTGCAAGATTTCAATAAGGCTATTGTTTTTGTAAGGTTTGTTTTTTGTGTTTATTGACTGTTTTTAAGTTGTATAGCACTTTGTGACTTCTGTCGGGGAAAAACACTTTTTTTATACTTTTGCTTACTTATTTCACTTTACTTATTGTCTCTAACCCCCCAGGTAATGACTGAGAGCCACTCCCTCACCTGTGACTCAGTGACACCTGCTGTGCCAAAGTGCTTCTGTGTTTACAGTCAACACCTCTTCGAATCTTGTGCTTACAAGAGACCACATACCTCAGTGTACAGCCAGTGCCCTGTGGGAGAAATACTTCAGAATCATCACGCATCACTCTCTGGAGAAGCACTGGAAATCTCGACTGCAGTTTAATGGTGACTTAGTTTTATGTGACTTAGGAGTTTGTGTTTCTGGGTAGAAGGTTGCTGGTTCAAATACCATGCTTGATTTCCATGTTGGGCTCTAAAACATGACCCCTAACCCCAATTTCTCTAGGGACACTCTCTGATCCTCACTTATATCATAATGCTGGAAGAACAAATCATTTAAGAGAGGTTCAAACTGAAATGTCCATTATTTACACAACTGGAGAAAAGAGAGATACTTTAGATGTAATGGAACATAGGAAAATAAGGAGTTCAGGTCTCCTAATAATGTCAGTCCACAGTGTTCTGAGATACTTCTGTAGAGTTGAGATAAAGTGAACCGTCTCAAAGATTCTCCGTGGATCTATCTTTTAGATTAACCGAGCTCCCAAGACAATTTCCTTGCAGCAGAAAAACATCAAAAGAAAGGTGAGGCAAAGTATTAAGTGTCATCTCTGTGTTTCACTGATATTGTAAGTAAATGTCATCTTTTAGTTTTATTGCAATCTAAGACAAAAGAGAACTGATCATGTGTCACCTTGCTACA
This sequence comes from Brienomyrus brachyistius, assembly GCF_023856365.1. Classification (NCBI taxonomy): domain Eukaryota; kingdom Metazoa; phylum Chordata; class Actinopteri; order Osteoglossiformes; family Mormyridae; genus Brienomyrus; species Brienomyrus brachyistius. The sequence continues at coordinate 14,518,451 of NC_064551.1, read as the reverse complement.
AAGTTTCCAATCCACTGGATATAGGAAATGAGTACATTTGAGTTTGATTTCCTGAACATAAAGTCATTTTAATGCACAGGAAAAACAGAAAATTAAAAATTATAAAAAGTCATTGTACAAGACAGAGCATTATGATTACAACCGTGAAAATGACCTGACCACTGCATAAAGAACATTATAATACTGATGCTGTGTGCATTTCATTTCAGTGAAATAAAACAAAGGTTTTATCTGGAAAGCTTACTTCTGAATCTCCTTAAATTACTGGCCTTTTTGGGGCGACAGTCAGAATCCAGCAAGTGTTTCATGATTAAACTAGCAAGTTTAAATAGCCAAAATGCACCAGAGATTAGTCGGGTCCTTTCATATCATGGGACACCTCAATGACATAGTGTTGGGTCAAGGTGCTTTAGAAGAGAGTCACCATTGAAGAGCTAAAGCTGACCGGTAAGGAAATTATGGACAGATCTGTGTCCATAATATAAAGAGCTCTTGGTGAGTATAAAATATCCAGTCTCCCTAAGTAATTGGGGGTGTTCTTATTAGTGGATAAAGCAGACCTATGACTTCACCAAAGGAACAATTGTGCTAAGCAATGATGTCTCAGCAGCTTAGACTTCATGTCCATAATGAGAAGGTTATCAGGTGAAATTTCATGATCGGCAGAGTGATTCACCATTGTGCCCTTGAGCAAGGCCCTCGACCCAAATTGCTCCAGGGGTGTCACTTTCAATAAATAAAAATAAATGGAAGGGTGTAAGAATTTCATCCCCTCTTCCTCAGATAAGCATGTCCACTATATAAGCTAAACACTAAGTGACTCCACTGGTGATCACTGGCATCCACTTGGGATGCTGAGTGCTGAGAGACACAGCGTGTCATCACTGCTGACCGGCAGAGAAGCCTGACACTGGCCAATAGACACAAGGCCCTGATAGGATTGACTACTGGGGATATTTGTGGTAGGCTGCCTCGTTGATGTCGCCTTGCTGGGAGCAGCCTCTGATAGTAAAGAACGGGCCTCACCAGGCGCTGCCTCTTATAATAAAAAATGGGACTTGCTGGGAGCAGCCTCTGATAGTGAAGAATGTGCCTCGCTGGGACCTGCCTCGGATAGTGAAGAATGGGCCTCGCTGGGACCTGCCTCGGATAGTGAAGAATGGGCCTCGCTGGGACCTGCCTCGGATAGTGAAGAACGGGCCTCACCAAGAGCTGCCTCTGATAGTGAAGAATGGGCCTCGCAAGGAATTTCCTCTGATAGTGAAGAATGGGCCTCGCAAGGAGTTTCCTCTGATAGTGAAGAATGGGCCTCGCTGGAAGCTGCCTCGGATAGTGAAGAACGGGCCTCACCAAGAGCTGCCTCTGATAGTGAAGAATGGGCCTCGGAAGGAATTTCCTCTGATAGTGAAGAATGGGCCTCGCTGGGACCTGCCTAGGATAGTGAAGAATGGGCCTCGCTGGGACCTGCCTCGGATAGTGAAGAACGGGCCTCACCAAGAGCTGCCTCTGATAGTGAAGAATGGGCCTCGCAAGGAATTTCCTCTGATAGTGAAGAATGGGCCTCGCTGGAAGCTGCCTCGGATAGTGAAGAACGGGCCTCACCAAGAGCTGCCTCTGATAGTGAAGAATGGGCCTCGGAAGGAATTTCCTCTGATAGTGAAGAATGGGCCTCGCTGGGACCTGCCTAGGATAGTGAAGAATGGGCCTCGCTGGGACCTGCCTCGGATAGTGAAGAACGGGCCTCACCAAGAGCTGCCTCTGATAGTGAAGAATGGGCCTCGCAAGGAATTTCCTCTGATAGTGAAGAATGGGCCTCGCTGGAAGCTGCCTCGGATAGTGAAGAACGGGCCTCACCAAGAGCTGCCTCTGATAGTGAAGAATGGGCCTCGGAAGGAATTTCCTCTGATAGTGAAGAATGGGCCTCGCTGGGACCTGCCTAGGATAGTGAAGAATGGGCCTCGCTGGGACCTGCCTCGGATAGTGAAGAACGGGCCTCACCAAGAGCTGCCTCTGATAGTGAAGAATGGGCCTCGCAAGGAGTTTCCTCTGATAGTGAAGAATGGGCCTCGCTGGAAGCTGCCTCGGATAGTGAAGAACGGGCCTCACCAAGAGCTGCATCTGATAGTGACGAACAGTTCCTTGATGCCCCCTAGCCTGGAGCTGTATTTAATATCTCACATAGGGTCTGTCCATCCTGGAGATAAAGGCTCATCAAAGACCTGGTGAATCTACTTCAGGTGAAGCATATGTGTAAGAAGAAGCTTTACACTCAAACTCAGGTCGGTCAACAGATGGAAACCATTCAGCTGCATTCTGAACGTGTTTCTGTTTCTTTTGCGAACGCTGTGGCCTCCGTGAGCAGAAGGAGCGAGATCTGCGGGAGATGCAGAGTGGCAGGATACCGTGCATTCGGATGCATGCGGGAGAAAAACAGCGGCAGCTTGCAGATGGCCGCCGAGTGCGAGCGCCCAAACCACGCTCACGAAACGAGCAGCTCCACACTGTGACGTGTGTGTTTTGGAGTGTGTGATTGATCCCAACAGGAGGCTGTCCGCTCTCCAGCTGGCCCCCCACATCCAGCGCTGTTAGCGGTGGCGTGCTATTGGTGCATTCTAGCCGAGAAACACCGAGGAGCCCAGGAAGCGTAATCATTCTTTTGTCAAGGTGGGGGGTGACAGTCTTAACGCCTTTCCATGTTGTGTGTTTTCACCTTTTCAGTAGTGACCTCTCTAATCTGAGGCCAGATATGTAAAGACATCCAGTAGATATACAAAAATATATGGAGAGAATATGTATGAAGGCAATAGTAACACAGGCGATGCAGCACAGACCTGGGTTTGAGCCCTGCTATGCCTGACCAATTGTCTGCATACTCTACTGGGGAGGGGGATACGTGACGGGGGTTCCTCACTCCCGTAGCGCTCTGCAGTGACACCGACAGGGGTGTAGAGGGGGAGGGATTGCACAAATTAATTATATCACTGGATGAGGCCTGCAGTCTGTACTCACAGGACACATTGTGAGTAGAGGTGTGCGCTGCTCTTAACACCCCTCTGCACCGATGCTCACTAGCCCGGGGACTGGGGGCTTTTGACTAGGTTCTAAAAATTATTTCTAGGCTGAATGAACATAGACAAAATGCATGCATGTAAAATTGCCAATTTGGGAAACTAATAATGACACTGATCAGTGGAATGATTCCTTTGATTATGAGATTTAATATTATTATTTTGAGGTGACAAAGAACATGTTTTTACTTCCTGCTATTTTATGCACCTTGTTATTAAATGACTCGGGCTCCTTTATGTCTTACAGGAGTGCTTTGCTCAGTGATGCCAAAGAGTCTCACCCATTTCAAGCACTCATCAAGACTCTTGCGCATTTTCCGCACCAGATGTGAAGTGTTCCATGAAAAGAGGCGGAAAGTATAAATAAATAAATAAATAAGGCCAAGGACGTGAAGGCTTGGATAGAGGTTCGGTCAGGATGTGACCTGACGTCGCGACCGAACAGAAAGTCTCGCGTCTCAGAACATTGCCGGCACACGTTCATTTAATGCATTCACCGCTTCAGCTTAATCACCACAGAAGCCTGAATTATAGCCAAAATATTCTTGAGGGCTTGCCGAGAAAAATTAGAGGTTATTATGTAAATATAAAGAAGAACAGGGGACTTCTAAAATCCGCCGCATTAAGCTGTCACTTTTAATGGCCGGGGTTTCAACTAGGTCACATTAAGATTGAAGATGTACCTCATTTAATCTAAACACATTTTCACAGCCAAAAACCAGCCTTTTCAGGGATGTGCATGAGTATTTTGTGATGGAAGCTCAATCCTGGTACCCCTGATTTGTGCCACTGTTACTCAATCTAAGCCATATTCTGTATCCAAGGTCCTGAAAGCCTTCATTGTTAATTACGGCAGGTCCTGACTCTCCCAATTATTGGGTCTGTGATTGTCTTGGTGGAGCCCCGCTGGGGGTAGGGGGTGGGTTGTTACACCTAGTAGCAGGGTGTGTGTGGTCCCCAGCAGGGGTCATTGTTCAGCAAGGTGGGGGGAGGGTCCTTCAGGAAAATGTGGAAATATGTGAATGGATGACATGAGAATGAATTGGGGAAATAAATGGATCAATGGAGTTGGGGGCCAAATCACAAAAACCAAAAGATTTCAAACGGTGTAGGATACTTAAAAGGGACAAATGGGAGGTGTGGAAACCCTACACTTTATTATGACTTAAAGTATAAAAACACATGCAATGTAAATATGTGGAATTTCTCCTGTGATTTGCCATTGGTTAATATGGCTACAGCAGCTGGATGCATTGTTCACAAAAACAGCAAATCCATTTAAACAACGATAGAAAAAAGAAATCTAAAGCAACGAAAAGCAGCCAGTTGCCAGCAGATAAGGTGACAGTAATTGCTTGCCATAGTTTCATTCTCATCTCCTTTCTTTCCTGCAAACTTTGGTTCCCGATTGCAGCGAAATGTTTCAGGAAGACGTGTGTCTGTGTGTATGCGTGGGCGTATTTGCGTGGCCATCTGCTTCCGTGATCGCAGCCGAGGAACTGGCATTTCTGGTTACCTTAAGCTGCTGCCTTTTGCTAGATGAACACAGATTCCGGTAAGAGCCCCACTGCGCCCCCCCCCCCCCCCCAAAAAAAAAAAAAACACTTGAATTGAGGGACCCACATGCATCTCAGATGTGAAGCCAGGCGTGGGCCCGCATCACTGCAACCAGGCTCACCCATGCAGAACCCCACTCTTATATATTCAGACCCCCCCCCCCCCCCCCGGCGATGGGGGATGGGCGACACGTGTACACCTACTGTATCTCCTTGTGCCATAATGTCCTAAGTCCACCACAAGGACCAGATGATGTTTAAAGTTCCCAAATGGAGGCGAGATTGACAGTGAGAGTCAGAAACACTACAGTCTGAGACACAAGACAGCTTTAACCAAACCAGCGAAAAGAAAACTGTGTTCTTTTGTTAATTGTCTTTGTTATTGTTGTTCTAACAGTAGTTTGTGTGCTTCCCCCTCCCTCCATCTCTCTTGTTCCCCCCTCCTCTCCCTCTGTCTGTCTCTCTCTCTCTCTCTCTCTCTCTCTCTCTCTCACTGTCTCTGTCTTTCTGCTTCTTCTCACAAGATTTCCCTTCAGCTTCCAGACGAGTGAGTTTTCATAAATCCTGCTCTATGTGGGCGACGACAAATGGGGCTGCTCTTCACCCGCAAGTAATTTCATGACTTGTGTCCATGCTAGCCGGGACGCTCTGGCATTTCGTTACGTGAGTGGCTGCCGCTTGGAGCCCTGGGGTCGGTCATCCCACCCCCCCGCGCCCCGAGTGGGTCAGTGTGAGTGAAAGGAGCTTAGTGTTTCGTTACAGGAGGATGTGGTCATTAGGGACAGTACCTCTCTCACCAGGCTAATCTAGGACAGCTGCAATCTGCACTTGGGAACAAAACATCCACCTCCGCGACTCCCCTCCCGCCACACACACACAGGTTTGTAAATATATCTTTGTGGGGACTCTCCATTCATTTATATGGGGAAAATGCTAATCCCAACATGACGGCCTTAACTCCAACTGAGCCCTAAGTAAATACAAAACTTTGGGCATTTTTAGTTTTCTGATTTCATCCACAGATCTTTCTGGGAACCTTAAAAAAAAACCACACACACACACAAAGACACACAGACATAGACAGACACACACACCATCAATTCCTGATTTCCTTTGATCTCCTTATATTTTGAACCATGTTTTATTCTCATTTTGATAAAAAAAAAACTTCGGACAAAAATATGCAGCACAATGTATAAAAATCATAGATGTATGAGCATCTGGAATTTATTTTATTAGTGAGCTTACTTTTATATAGATATGTGACATTGTTATACTTTTAGACAGCTTAATGAAGGAACCCAGAGTAATCAGAAGAACACAGAGCAATTCAACCCCTGAGCCACAGAAAAGCTTTTGATCACAAATGCAGCTCCTTACCTGCGACGTCGGCAGTTGCCTTCATTGATGAATGTCCCGGATTCACAGCTAGCTGCCTCTGTCCGGATCCCCCCACATTAACAACTTGTATTGTGAGTTTCTCCGGAAGTCAAAATATTGATTATTTTTTTCCCTAAAACAGCCACTGAATTCCAAGCTATAAAATCACAGCTGTATGAATATGTTTTTTTATAGAAGCAACCCATAGGTCCCCTGTAAAGAGTCAGTCTTTGAAGTTGTTCTTTGAGGTTGGACTTCAAAGAGAAAGGAATGGATAAAGGTAGGAGAGTTGAGATGTGAAAGTACTTGTACAGAAACATAACAATAAGACCCTTGACTGAATACTGATTAGAATGATTATACCCTATCCCAGCTCTCTGTCTCCCAATGCTACATCCAAGCAGGGAAGACATTTGACAGGGTTTGCCCAAGAAAATAAAACGAGATCTTAAATAGGAAATGAAAACCTTGAAAAATCAGCAGAATGGAGGGAACATTACAGATCAGAAGAGATGTGAAGGAGGAATGAAGGATTGTGCATGTGTTGTGTGTAGAGCCCGTGGCTGCAGTGGTGGGGACCGCGAAAGGTCCACACGTGTCTGGTGTGTTCGGGCAGGAGCGTGTAATGTGTGCATTTGGGGGCTAAAGTATGTTCCTTGTGCTCTAGGTAAATGGCCTCACGTTGAACGTCAGGAGGTCGGATCCCGTATTTGATGTAATACAATGTGGTTGGCCACTGTATTTGGCCCACGTGCCTTGATTTAATCCTCTGACCTGAGCAGCACGCAGATGGGCGATAGACCAAAGGAGGGCGCTCTCAGTCCAAACTCCGCTACAGCTCCGTTATCACAGAGTTATCGCAGAGCCTGCTGTATTACTCTGTGTTCATTATCGCAGGCGAGTGCATGAACAGCTCCACTAAAGAGGCTGCGGCTTCACCTTTCTCAGCCTTCTAGCTTAAGAAGACCAAAGAAAGCACCGGTGCCACTCATTCTGGCAAACTCTTTGTCTTCAGAAAGTCCTGCACCTTCCCAGGCAGATTTGGAATTCACCTAATCTACCCTGTAATCCGTCTTAAACAGCAATGTAGATTGAGGGATTATGGGACAAAATAAGTCGAAATGCAGCATCTATTTGTTTTTATGCTTTTTTTTTATGCAAGCACAGCAGCTGCATCTGACAAATATCGATTTCAAATGCTGGGAAAACATGGTTACTGTTATCTTTAATGTTTAATTATGTCATTAATTTCTGGGATAAAAACAGTTTAGCTGTATGTTTAGAGAAAGCTGCTGTGTCATATGGACATGGTTTAATTAAGGTCTATGGGCAGACTCCTACTCTGGGAAGGTGGGTATGCTCTTAGTACTGCACTGCAGTAGGTGGAGAGGGCAGGCTTAGTGTTAGTACTACACTGGACTAGGCAGAGAGCAGGCTTGGTATTCGTACTGCACTGGAGTAGGCAGAGAGAGCAGGCTTAATCTTAGTACTGCACTGGAGTAAGAGAAGAGAGCAGGCTTAGTCTTAGTACTGCATTGGAGTAGGAGAAGAGAGCAGGCTTAGTCTTAGTACTGCACTGGAGTAGGCAGAGAGAGCAGGCTTAGTGTTAGTACTGCACTGGACTAGGCAGAGAGAGCAGGCTTAGTGTTAGTACTGCACTGGACTAGGCAGAGAGAGCAGGCTTAGTGTTAGTACTGCACTGGACTAGGCAGAGAGCAGGCTTTCTATTAATGAAATGCTCTTTGCCTTGATTCAGAAAAAATTCACAGTTACACTAACAATTTATACGACAGTTTATTAAAAATATTGTATTCTTCTCCATTTAACGGTTCAAATTACTGCAAAATGTTCTGCACTGAGATTATTTCAGGCTCAATGGCAACTCGTTACCACAACCTGCATAAACACCCCTGACTGGCGTCTGAAAACCAGCTAGCGGAGCGTCATGACGGAGATCTCTCTAAGAGATGCAGCAGCTTCGATACGTTTTACAAACATCTCTGATGTTTTAGCGTTAGCAGTGGAACCAGATACCCCAGATGTGGAGAAAATGGCTTCCAAATTTGCCCCCACTTCACCACAAGCCGTATCACTTTTCAGCCGAGATGCCCTTATCCGTGGGAGGTGAGCTATTTCCTGAATGCTGATGCTCTTTAGAGCTTTTCTTTAAAGAGGACACGTCTACCAGTTGGAAAGTAGGGTAATGGTGCAAAACCATCTTAGCTGCAGGATATTAGATAAAGGGGAGAGACATAAATGATTTATTAGACTGTTGTTGTGTTTTTTTTTTTGACTTTCTGCTCACTCTTGCTTCTCCGGCTTGCCTTCTTTTGACTTACAGTACCAGTCAAAAGCTTGCCTACACCTACCATCATTTGTTTTAGACGGAACGGTGATCCATGAGATACCACCAGGCTGTGTAAGATCTATTTCACGAAGGAGAGTGATTTAGTGCTTCAGCAGATGAGTCGGCCTCCACAGTCACCTGACCCAAACCCAAAAGAGAAGGTTTGGTATGAGTTGGACCAGGGAGGATGAAGGAAAAGCAGCCAGCAAGTGCTCCAGCAACCATACGTGGGAGCCCCTTGTTGGAGAAGCATCCAGGCGTCGTCCTCGTGAGGCTGGCTGAGAGGATGCCTGGAGTGTGGCTGTCAGCAAGGCAAAGGGTGCGTATTTTGAAGGTAATGAAATATAAGCTTTTCAGTAACAGTTTCAGTAACATTGCATAATTTCATATTTGTTATTACGTTGTTTTAATGTTTTAACACTTATTACAAAATGTAAAAAATGTAAAAATGTAAAAAAGAAAACTCCTTTGCTGAGTCGATGCCCAAGCTTTTGACTGGCACTGCATGTATGCAGTGAGTTCGGCTACATCTGTTTTCCGACACGCTGCCCCTCCCCCAAATCCAGCTGAGATCTCTGCAGCCCCTCCGGAGACACCTGAGTAGAGTAAGACCCCAGCACCAGGCCCTTTGAGTCACTCCTGCTGCAATTAGAACCTTCACAGCTCAGGAACTCTCTAATGTAGAACGGCATGCCCTGCCCAGTGTTATCATACGACAGAAATCCACCTCATCACTGTAGGCCGGTCTTCTGTTTTGAGAGATACCCCACAACAGCTGTGTGAATCCTTTCCTTCAGCCAAGACAGAGCACAGACCCTAATCCCCAAGAAGCTGTACTTGTCATTTGGGGCTGGTCATGCATCCTGGCCCATGACATTACCTATATGTAAGCGGACACTCTGCTATCTCAGGGTCCTGCCCGTGTACAGCTTGCAATCTAACTTTCCCACAATGAGTCTTCTTTTCAACTGATATGCAAACTATAATTAACTCTACATTTAGCTTTGTTGAAAAAGTAAATAAATACACGATTTCCATGCTAAAGGTTCAGGCATTTCCCTACCCGCTGCATTACTTGCTTTGGTTTAATGAATAGTAAAATCTCAGTGCTTAACCAATAAGGTTCATACAGCCAGGTACTTTAGTGAACCTTTTACTGAACCTTTTAGCCTAAGTAGCTGAATTAATTCAAGTCCGCTTCTTGCCCTCAGAGTTATCAGCAGGACGGGGCAGTGACGCTCTGCTAATGCTAACCATAGTCACCCATTTGCTGAGGGGCCCCCTTTTCCATTTTATATCCACTATAAATGTGCATGTGGGTGGGGAAGGCGGGGGGGGGGGGGGGGGGGGGGGTGGGTGCCAAGCGTGTAGCTCCATCTATTCACTCTAGCCATTCCCCAGTCCACCCAGCGTCAAGGAATGCAGAACATGGAGATAAATTTGCTCTTTAGACATACATGGCCAGGAAGGCGGAAATGTACAACGTTCACTGCAATAAAAGACACTGGAGAAACACCAGTCGACATTAATTTGGTTATGTAATGTAGTGCATCAGTGTGTGACTGTATCAGTGAGCTCTGGCATTGTCGGACCTCCGTTAAGTGCAGTATCTTGTTCGGGGCTTGGGCGTCTGGCTTTCAGGATGAATGTACAGCACGCCCAGTCGTTCCTAGAGCTGGTTTCAAAAGTACTTTAGAACATCGTGAGCTTGGCTCATCCATACCCACCTCTCCAGAGTGGAGGAGTCTGCTCTTTGGTACCAAGAATGCCTACATTAGATATTTATAGACAGGCAGGTGAATCTTGAACACGTATCGGTCGAACACCTATCTTCAAGCGCTGTGCATTGTTTCTCAGCAAGTTGGAATTTCACTCTGAAATTTCCAAGTGATAATGACAACCTGCAAAAATATCTAAACACTTAAACCAGTCATCATGATGCATTATAGATACCTTCAGAATGCATTCATAAAGTATTGTAAATACGGCTAAAACTATTTATAAAAAGGCATAACACACTATAGCCATGTTTGTTATGCATTATGAATGCTCTATGAAGCTCCCATTTATAATGTATTGTAGCGCCGGTGGGATTGAAATATCCCAGCGTGCCCACGAGCGCCAGTATGTAATTGTTGTTAGTGTAAATACTTGTTGTACTGTGTTCCCGACTGTTGCGGGGTTTTTACTTGGTCCTTGCCTGATCCTGAAGCATCTTAGCCAATGTGCGATTACCCGCCATGTGTATGCCTCACTGTCCTTAGTGTGACTTCCCCGTGTTTCTCTGCCATTCTGTGTCGCTGTATTCTTGCCTTTTAAGGACTACATTAAAGGAGCGAACCAGTCCATGTCTCTTCGTGGTTACTCGCCGCCATCAAGTATTACGATACCTTCATAATGCATTAAAACGGTCAATATGATCCATTATGAAGGTATACATAATGCATTGCACATGGGTAAAGTGTTATCGCAGTAGCTAAACTGAGAAGCTGTTTATTAAACATTATCCAAGTTATTCACATGTAAAAGTTCTGAAAATGGTTAAATTCTCGTCTTCCCACTCAGACATCATAGTCAACGAGAGCCTAAATTTATCTTTAATTACCTTTGTCCTGTCTAGCCCTCTAGCTGTATCTTAAAAACCCATTTAAAAAATATTCAAAATTGTGCATTTTCTTCAGCACTGACCGGACCCTATGCAGACCTTTAACAGCCATGGATAGTCACTACAATGACCAATTTACTTAGCTGACGCATTAATCCAAAGGGACGTACATTTTTTGAGGAGCCCCAGAAGCCACTGGGGGTCAAGGGCCTTGCTCAAGAGCCCAACAGTGATATCACTCTGCCGACCGGGGGATGTGAATCTACAACCTTCTGATCACGGCCGCACTCTGCCCCTATGCCTCCTGAAAGGTATGACAGGAGTGTATGCGTGAGTAGGGGAGTTTCTCTGAGCCCTGCAGAGTCTGTCATCTCCAGAGGCTTCCAGGATGCTCTCTCTGGCTCAGGAGTGCACTCACAGACACTCGACACCAGCGGCACTGCTGAGCTAAACGCCCTGCGTCAATAAAGTCCTGCCTCCTCTGCTGCCCCACCTCCTCCAGTGACTGTCCCTGTCGGTCATGCTGGAAGGCCTTCCAGCGCTGGGGCTATAGCATCGCGGCAGTGGGGGGGAGGGGTGTGCCCGTAAAGCACTCACTAATAAAGTGTTTGATCTGATCTTATTGCAAATCCCGCATAATCTTTTCACAGTTTCTCAAAAAACCCGTTTTAGAAGCAGTACTAAGAAGTAAGACACTCGAGGCAGAGATTTGGGAAAAAGTAAAACATACAACAGTGGGAGGGAACCGCATTGTTTTGTTTTTTTTTTTGGTCCTGATGTTAGGCATAGTTCTGGGTGAGGGAGTCAGGGAAATAATCAAAGACATCGCTTCTGGGGAGTGACTAAGCAAGAGAGAGGCGGTGGGCGGGGGTGCAGCGGGCAGGCGGGCATGGATGGGACGTGAGGGTGGGCGCAGCAGATGAGCGCGGCGGCGGATGGAAGGGCTGGGCGGGGGCGATGGGATTTGGGGGAGGGGGGGGGGGCTGCCAGGTTCCTGCAGGCACCTGGAAGGAGGAGAACCAAATTAGTGATGAGATGATCTCTGGCACTGAGGGGCGAATACTGAAGAGTGCGTTAACAGGCAGGACAGGACACAACTTTCGGTAGCTAGACAGGGTTAAAACAGGATATCTGGACGGAGGTGAAGAATTCAAGCTCGACTTTCTTTCTGGCATTTTCCGCAGCCCCGATCTCGATCCTGCTGTTGCTCTGGTGACAAAGCCGGCAGACTAATCTTCCCAATGGCAGCTATAAGCCCCCCATTTTTTCCCACTTTTTCACTCCGTCAAAGCTGCTGCAATTCCTCCTTCCTTTTTTTTTTCCATTCGCGTCTCCGGATGGGATAAAGTGAGAGAATAAATAAGATAACTGGTGTCTGAAAGGGAGCCGGCGGTTCAGTTATTGTTATTATTCCTTTTTTTTTTTTTTTTTTTCCTTTTTACGCGCCTGAAGTGAGAGTATTGCTAAGTCATACCGCCGGTGTGCCCCCTCAGTGACGGGAGTACGCTTCTGTATAAATGCCAGGCGACAGACAGAAACCCAACCCCCCCCCAAAGGTGGGGGCTTAATCCAACCAGCAGAGAAACAGTATTCCCATGGACATAGGGGACATCCATTCTGCAAAATATGCAGATTTAATAATAATATATGCATAATAATAATACTCTCTGTGTGTATATTATATATATATATATATATATATATATATATATATATATATATATATATATATATATACATAGTACACCTTTAATCTATATATATGTATATGTGTATGTATATGTGTGTGTGTGTGTGTGTGTGTGCGTGTGCAGACAGAGATAGGGAGAGTCACCTTCTAAATGACATTTCTGACAGCCTGTCCAGCCATTTACTCACCTCAGCTGACAGGATATTTATTTTTCTGCTTATGTGTTTATTTGCTTATGGCACCGCGACCCTGTACCGGACAAGCGGTGATGGAGAAACAGTAGGCAGACAGATGGACTTACTCCCACCTGGGTCAGTGGGCACGGTGAAGTGTGGCGAGGTGGCAGAGACGCAGGGCGGGGCCCGCCGACACGACAGCGTGGCTGAGCGGCATGCCGAGTGCCGGCCGCTGCAGAGCGCGGATGTGCCTATCAGCCGGTCTTGCGGGACGACAGTGTGGCAAAGTGGAAATGCACGCTGCAGCCAACTCTCGAAGCAGTGTATCAACAGCTTACCTGCCTTAATACTGCATGGAAATTTTACCTGTCATGTAAATCAGATTTGTGCATGTTTTGAAACTACTCTGAGCAATTTTGTCGATTTGTTTATTTCCTATCAGGATGCCGGATTTCACCCGGTTCACCAAACCAGACAGAAATGCGATGGACAAGTCAGAACTTAGTCTGCATTTAATTATGGCAAATTATTGCCATAATGTCACCAAGAGCGACGCTTCTGATGCGTCATGAAAAACACTTAAAAGGACAACACATTAAGCTGGAAAAGGACTGAAACGGCACATCACCTGCATTTAAAAAAGAGCAGTTAGATCTAAAAAGTCATCAGCGACAATATACTTCAAGTGTATGTTTTTTGTAGGAAACAGCTTATTTATACAATTAACCCACTGCAATTGAAAGGTCTAACTTGAAATCGATTAACACTCTGTCTGCTCTTGCGGGAGGCATCAGCTGCTCACATCTATGTGATTCGATAACAACAACAATCCTTCTATGGCTACCGGGCTGTAAAACGGGTTCAGCACCATGGGGAGTACGTCATGGATTTAAGGACCATGGACAGCACCCTCGGAGAACGTCACACAGTTACAGGATGCCCCTTAAGTCATGCACGGTGTCAAAGATGAGCCTCACGCATTTTTCTGACATCTTCCGAGATGTCAAACATTTGCAGCCGTAAAATGCGACTTGTGCAGGCGGTGGACAAGATGTTGAAATATTCGCAGTGGAGATTAATGTAGACTGAGGAATCCTGTAGAAGGAGCTGGAATATACAGCCAAGGACGGAGAGGTCTTCTCTGCCCTGCTGACATGCTGCCACCAGGACCCTGACCAGGAGAAACTGTCTGAAGATAAATGCCATGAATTTAGTCTTTTAATGATTTTCCATGATGTCTTTCAGCAAGGTTCCAATTAGCATTTGTAACAGTAAGTTAACGCTTACATTATTTCCCCCTTACAGGAAAATTATTGAGCAAAGTCAGGCCTTCGAATCGGAAGGGGCTGCCTTTTTCCTCTTCTGGGGTGTCTATTCTCTGCCTCGCTTATGTCCCCAGCTCTGCATTATTAGCCTGTGACTTGATGTTTACACGCCCCCATCCGCCGTAATAGATTTTCTTTCCCCACCAGTGCCTCTCAGGGCTGCGAACAGCGACAGGAAGCTTGTCTGGGATAATGAGGTCACAGGTCACCTTGAAGTTATCATGAGCTGGTGCGTCGAGCGCCGACGGCAGCTGCAGGCTGTTTGAGAGTCCAGGCAGTGGATGTGGCTTATAGCTACTGTAGCTGCTGCCCTCAGTGCATACGCTCTCTGCTCGGCAGTGATCCAGGGACAAGAGACCAGACACTCAGCTGGGGCTAAACTCCATCCATCCTTATTCTCAAACCCCAGTAAATAATTTTAGAAATGGCATTCAATCTATACATCAGTTCTGAGCACCATCTTCTAAGCTGCATGATTACATAATGTTTACCTATTTCCTGATTATTGTCATCTGTTACTGTTAAGCTTTTCTGTGAATGATGAATGATTTCTGTTGAAAATGCTTTTGTTTTTTTTTAATTTATAAATTTCATTATTTCACGCTCCAATCTCTGAAGCCCCTATCAATCATAACAGGATGTCAAGATGTCTCTGACATCGAAAGGCTCTAATTATACTGTCAGGCACTTGTGCATATGTCAGTTCATGCAAGCTTGCGAGTCTTTTGGAACCTGAATTCTTTTTAATGCATATTCATGAATGAAGAATGAATCGCAATCCTTTTATATGAAAACAAAGGACTTCGGAAACCTACAGTCTTGCAGGCATGTTATCATCGCAGCTGCTGATGCCTACTACATTTTCTGCGTTTTCTCTCCCTTTTAACACAAATGATCCTCCTGTGGTCTTCCCTTGCTTTCCTAGGTAACAGCCAGCCCCACACAATGACTAAGCAATAAGGCCCTGCACAGTTCCGGCTATTACACTTCAGAAATGTCTGAATGCTGTGTACAGCGTCATAACTGTCTGACAAACAAAAACAACAGCAAGGCATAGTGCACCAGGAGGGTGTTCCACAAAACAGGATTTCTTGCTTAGCTGGATAACTTGTTGTATTTAAGGCAGTCTGGGCTAAATGTAAATGAAGAAAGATTAAATCTGTTTAGGCCGGACTACCTAAAATCCCAACAAGTTACCTGGCTAAGCAAGGAATCCTGCTTCGTGGAATACCCCCCTAGGTAGTGTATTAATGAAGCAGCTGTATCAGTGATATTGTGTGGTATATTGCTCCATGTGACTGGAGCAGAGTATATAATGGAATGGCAGAACACGGTGCTTGTTTTCCAGAACTGTGCTTGTGAAGTTCAGATGGGCTGGCATGGTGCACAATGTCTAATGCAAACAACCAAAGTAAATCAACCAGGATGTAATTCTCATGAATGTGCACTAATTATGTGTAATTAATATCGCATTTTAGGTATGCTTGCACGCAGCCTGTGTGTGCTGCTAGTGCAGGCTGTTGATGAGCGATCGCGGTTACGGTAATGAGAGCATGGCCACGTGTCGCTTTTATAATTATCTGCTCTCTCCCTTTGTGAAGATCCCAGGTGGAGCAGGGAAATGTGACAGAGCTCCAACCAAGACGGAAAAAAACCAGCGTCCGGAAAAAGGACAGGTTTTATCGCCAGCATGAGCTCTTCCGCTCATTTATAATTTGCTCTGTTAATTTATTGCTTTGTTAATTTTAATTTTCATGCTGACAAAACCAGCGAGGATTTCATTTTTTCCTGTGTGATTATGTAGTAAACAGAGCTGCCCTCCGCTTGAAAAAAAAAATGTTCAGATGAAGAGAATTATGACACGTCTGTATCGTATTTATCGATGGTGTAAAGGAGCAATGGTGAAAAGAACATTAACATCCCTGTGTGACTCACTCCAGGTGAGAACTACATTACAACAGGACCCAAGGGAGGAATTGGGAATTTATTTGGCCGTGGGAACAGAGACGGGTTTAACAAAAACTCTAGGGTGGTTTAAAATCAGAAGAGTGTGCTTTCCAGTGCAGCACATGTACAAACACACAGGGCGTAGGTTTGGGCATCGGGGTGTTCTGCGGGAGATGGAAAACAGAACGCAATGCCACACATGTCAGAAGTCCGGGAAATTTGCGGCTAAAGCCTTGAATGAATCAGAACAAGCCTCAGATGATTTAACAACCATCGACACCATTTGTGAATCTCCATACATCATAACAGTCCTAGACCAAGGATGTTTCCCAAAACCTTCACCTTCAACTTCAGAGAAAGAGAGGGAGAGACAATCCAATACAATGATCTCCCTAATGTGTAACTCTCGGACAGATTAGGTCTCTGGACTAAAACCCTGATGTCCTTCGATCGATGAGACACAGGTGCAGTGGATGTGCTACTCCCTTGACTGTGCCCCAGGATGATCGCTCCCCCTGCATCTGAATAGGAATTACTATGAACAAAAACAGCAGTAACAGTTATAGCACTGTTGGGCAGTAGGAGTCGTATCAGTAAAGTATATTAGTAAGTAAATGTTATTTATACAAGGCGTCACTAAGTGATGTATAACACGTAAGCACTTAAACAGAAATGTCAAAATAAAACACAAGGAATAAATACTAATAGTAATAATAAAAACAACCGAATACAAGCAGAAAACCTCATAACTCTATTCAAATGCCTGCTTAAATGAAAAAGTCTCTAGTTACTTTTTAAAAGAGTCAACTGACTCAGCTAAATATCACAGTAGTGCGAGTCCAGATCTAACTGTGATCAGAAGGTGCAGTAACTGCAGCAACGACACTCTTTGCGGTAATAAATACAACAGAAACACGTGTATCAGGCCAGTGTTTCCGTCAATAGCAGGCCTTTAATTGCTAAGCGGGGTCATTTATGCGAGCGGCATGCAGCTCAGTGGCTGACAGCTTCCGCATTTTTATGGCTAGATGTGTTTATGGCAGCAGTTGGGGTCCATAAACAAGTGGGCGGTGAGACCAATAAGGGAGACACACACACACAGACACACAGACACAGAGACACACACACACATACATGTAGGGTATACCTATCCTTATGGGGCCCGCTCATTCACTTCTATGGGAAAAATGCTAACGCTAACTCTGACAACCTTAACCCCCACCCAGCCCTAACCATAACCATAAGTAACCAAGCAAAATACAAGTTTTTTGCATTGTTAGTTTTTTTCATAGCAGTCACTGATTTTTATAAAACAGGAAAAAAAACAGATATTCATCACATTATGGGGACATTGTGTCCCCATAAGGATAGGTATACCCGCTCACACACGGACACAGACACACTCCTCCCCAAACACAGCCCCATGTCAGCACCAAGACCTCACTAGTACAGGCAGAAGCAGTGTATTCTGACTGAATAAAGCTGCTACCATTTACATGACTCAGCAGACATTATTTACACGAATGTATAAAGCTGGTTATTTTAAGGGAACGATTTCCTCAGGACTTCAAACAGCAACCACTGGGTCCTTAACCAATAAGGTTCTCCTGGTGTAGAAAATAAGGCTTTTGATTTATATTATCTAATTGCTCAGCTAATACATCCCATTCAGGGAGTCCCTTGCCTCGTAGCCATGCAGTTTCTCCCTGACCTGTACTGCTACTGTCAGATTTTTGCTCTCCTTTCCTGCCACTCTGGGACACCCGCAGCCTCTGCAGTGCATGCCGCAGGAGGGGGCTCTTAACCGCAATCGTACTGCTTTTCCTCAATCCCTTTGAACAGTGACGGTCGACTCTTCTCTACAGCAAGCATCTGCAGAACCACACGCCTACATGAAGCAGCTCACCTTACACTCGGGGATTAAGGATTGAGGGAATTCACATGACACCGTACAGATGCAACTGCACCTTGTGGCCACTGGGGGGTGGAGTAGTCGAGGAACATGTGACAGGTTCCGGGTTCAGATTCAAGAGAAGCTGTAATGCGGCAATGATCTGGGTGATGATCTGCTCAGGCCACAACTCATTACGACAATGCAATCAAGCAGGAGAAAAATGAATACAGCAACCACTGGAACAATAGAATGAAGTGTAACAGAAAATGCCCTGTGTGGGTGTTTGATCAAAAAGTTGAGAAGGATGACAGGAGTGATTGAGCAGGATTTATATGCATCTATGGAAGCAAGTATAAAATACATGGTCATGAAGTAAAGTAATAATAGTAAGTAATATTTAAAAAGTACAACAAACAATGGGTAAATGCAAATAATTTGTTTATAAATTATTTCAATATAATTTTAATATTTAAAGTGATGAAAATCATTGGTGGTTTGGGCACTGGGCATCACATTTACTGAAGGCCCTGTAAACCTTCGACAGCAAATAAATTTCCAAGGAAGCTAATCTGCAGGCCTTAGGTGCTGGATGCTGATGGGATAGTCAGGTGTTTGGCAAACACCTCCAGCCAGCCTACGGTTTAGTGCACGTAACAATCCATCCATCTAACCCAGTGCAGCAGGATTTCTCAACCCTCGAGGACACCCAGACAGTCCACGTTGCTGGAAGCTGCCATGGGGCAAAGAAGGGGCCCATCTGGAGGTGTCTCCGAAGACCAGGTAGAGAAACACTGAAGTACAGCGTTACACTGAGTCTGAAACCTTCGTAGTGGCCACAGAGCACAAGGGAAGGAAACACACAAGACACAGAGTGAGTCACACACACCGATTCATTATTCCTTACTTGGGAGGTTTTGGTTCCTGTCCTGCATTGTCATTTGGTTTTCTTTCTTTCACAGCTTTGTCTTCCCTTTTGCCTGTTTTTGTATTATTCTGTCTTAATGACGTTGTAATATGTCACAACACAACCCTGTAAAGTGCCTTAGGCAACCCTATTGTGAGAGACACTATCCATCTATCCATCCATCCATCCATTTTCCAAACCACTTATCCTACTGGGTCGCGGGGGGTCCGGAGCCTATCCCGGAAGCAATGGGCATGAGGCAGGGAACAAGGCAGGATGGGGGGCCAGCCCATCGCAGGGCACACTCACACACCATTCACTCACACATGCACACCTATGGGCAATTTAGTAAATCCAATTAGCCTCAGCATGTTTTTGGACTGTGGGGGGAAACCGGAGTACCCGGAGGAAACCCCACGATGACATGGGGAGAACATGTAAACTCCACACACATGTGACCCAGGTGGAGACTCGAACCCGGGTCCCAGAGGTGTGAGGCAACAGTGCTAACCACTGCACCACCATGCCACCCCCATCCATCCATCCATCCATCCATCCATCCATCTATTTTTTGTAACCACTTATCCTATTCAGGATGATGGGGGGATGCTACTAGCACAAGGTAGGAAACAACCCAGGACAGAGCACCAACCCATCACAACCATAACACAACATTTATTCATACATGCACACCTATGGGCAATCTGGCAACTCCAATTAACCTCAACATGTTTTTTGACCATGGACCATGGGAGGAAACCCCAAAATGACAGAGGCAAAATATGCAAACTCCACACACGTGGAATCCAGGTGGAGACATGAACACAGATCCCAGAGATGTGAGGCAACAGTGCTAATCACTGCACCACCATGCCACCCCCACAAGGCACTGTATAAAAATTAACTGGATTGAATGTGACAATACCTGCCTGCTGACTTCCTGACTTCCTGTGGAAGCAATAAGGGTGCACTTTTCCCCACATATCTTCTGCAGTTTTTTTTTTTTTTTTTTTTTTTATTAATGGCATAGTGAAATCAGTTAAGTGTTATGAGAAGCTTTGTCTAAGTTTAGAAGTTGGTCAGTCCTTGACGAAAGCGCTGGCATGCATCGGTGTCACCATAGATCACGCTCCCTCCATCAGGCCGTGTCACACTCGGTGTGACCTCACGGAACAAACGGCCGGGAGAGGCAGCGAGAGCTGGCAGCGGCGGATCTTTCCATGACCGAGATGCGGCAGAAGCTTCTGCTTCCCACTGACAAGGCTGTGTTCGAAATGAAAGTGGACCTGGAGACCGGCGGGACACCTCAGATAAAGACACGAGGAGCCTCGGGAACAGCGAAGGAAGAGGAGGAGGACAACCTCATGAGGCCAGGTGCAGATGCCGGTCTGTAGGAGAGTGCAGACCACGAAAGAGGATGTGCAGGTCCAGGCATTCTATGTTAATCAGGCCCGGGACAAAGACAGAAGCCCAAGCTGACCGTACGAATGCATCCTGGTGCCATTTGAGCCAGTGGCAGCCACATACCAGCAACTGACAGCAGACTGGGTGTCTGGCACGGCTGCTGACAGGATGACCTGTAGTGCTGATGCAGCAGAGGACAGGAGGAACATTTTCAACTATAAACAAATAAGGACACCTAAGCATGGTCAACCCAGAGATGCGTAACTGGATCCACAAATGCAGGTCGATCCGGCCACCGTGTAGCAGGCAGCCCAGCTAGCAGGAACTTTTTGACAGCTCAAAAAAGCAATGGACTATGACTTTATGACGGGGGAGTAAAGAAGGTCGTTTGTTTTTACTGCTGGCTTTCGTGAACCTCACCATCCACACACCAGAACACTATAGTCATTCATTACCTTTGTGGTGAAGGATACATGAAATGCAGCTGCCTAGCTAAGAATGACCTCAAAGCCTAACCTCTGCCAGAAAGCTCTGAACTCTGGAGAGGGCATAGAGCAGATGCAGAAGGTGGTGATACACAAGGCAACTGCCTGGCAATGTTGCTCAGGCACTTTCTCATTAAGAATGGACAACACATTTCCATATGGGCAATTTTGATCTCAGTGGGCAACTTTCTGAGATCTTCCAATCGGAATACTAGCAGCTGATCATGTGACCGTCTGGGAGCGTCAGGTGTCCGTCTCCCTGGCAATGGATTTTCTCTTCTCCGATTGGTTGTTGCCTACTGTCCATTGCCTTGATTAGTTGCCCCGTGCCAGCAACACTGCTAAAAAAGTCACAGAGGTTACATCCAAAGTGTACTTCAATTTTATAACGGCCAGGGTATTGTGGCTAAGTGTCAGAGGGAATGTACGTGTGGCGCTAAAAGATGTGCTGCAGAAATGAGACCAAAGTGAGCAGCCAAAATTAGAGGGAGGCAGTGTAACTTAGTAGAGTGCTAGAAGGTTTATGGAAGTCTGAGGTCACCCATATATTAGAAGTATGGATAAAAACAAAGCCTTCAAAAAGGAATCTCCTGTAGAGAGGATGAATTTCTACATCATCAAAAGGAAGAGGGTGGTTTGGTAGCTCAGTGGATAGCCCCACTGCCTCATGTCCTATGTGTGAAGCTTGCATGTTTTCCACGTTGTGTTGGGCTTACTTCTGAAGCTGGTATCTCTGAATTACCTGTAGTATGTGCATTCCTTGTTTGGCTGTGCCCAGTACTGCCTGGGATAAGCTCCAGGCTCTATGACCCGGGCCAGGATAAGTGTGCCATGAGCTGGTCACCTAGGGGGACATTTTATTGGCCAACACAGATGTGCAAGCATGTCATCCATCATGCCATGATGTCTATAGGTAGCTCGAGACCTACCCACTAAGGCGAGCCGAGGCTATACAAATTGCAGTGGTTGTATTACAAATGTTCATTCAAATCAGGACACCCAGACAAACCTTTCCAAAAAAGGGCCCTAATTTCCTGATGAGACATCTACAGTAAACCAACTGTGCCATCTGTTAGAGATTAAACCCACTCTGTGTTACCACCGAACCAGGAGGGCTTCAACCTCCCCAAAAGACTATTCCATGGAAGTTTTTCAAGCGAACTGGGAACAGACTCAGACTTTTGGCTGCCCTTCCCACCGTTTTCTTATCGTAAAGTTCTGCAGGAATCCACTGGGTACTGTGTGTGTGATCATGATACTTCATGGACATTAGGTGGAAGGACTTGTGAAGGACGACTTAGCGGGTGATACGCCAACTGAGCACTACAGTGTCATTCATAAGAGGGGATGCACTAAAGGGGACATGACAGAACATGCAAGGGAGATGCAAGAATAGACTAAAAGGTGGCAGAGAACATAGCCAAAAGGTGAGAACATGCAAGTATAACTGAAAGTTTGAGGTGTGCTCATTGCTACACTCCAGTGGGAGCAGGCTGTTAGTCAAAGCACTGGTTAAGGTACTCCAAAACAACAGCATACTGTATGAACTATAAGGGGTGGAGCTTACAGGGACACAACTTTATATATCTGCTGTTGAGCAATTTCAATACCTTAAGTGTCTACCGGTGAGGGAAGCGGCCTTGATCACTTCACACTGGGGCTTATGGAAGCATCTAATGGTGATGCACAACAGGGATTACGATAGTTAGAAATGTTTAAGCACTGTGTTATTTTACATTTTCTGCCAAAGTTGATGGTATAATTATGTAAAACCTCCAGATCATTCAATCACAAATTCAAGCTACGGCAAATTTTACAGTAGATACATCGTTACTTATCTGTTTTATTTGTAGTGGCTGGTCACTGAAGAGCAGTGGAAAGGCTGATGTCCCACTGTTTTACAGGATATGTAGGAAATGTACATTCGTGGCCTGGTGTGAGAGCTCAATTCTCCTTAAGAAGGCTCTGGCTGAAATCAGAGAACCCTGCCTTGCTCATATTTCTTTTAACTTCTTAGATGGTTGCCAACAATGGTGATGTGTTGGCGAAAAACTGCTCCTTTCTCCTTCCAGACCAGGACCAGAGTCACTGGCTCATTATTAAATAAACTGAATTTAAAATAAGCCTTTAGCCCACCAAGTCACATCACGTTATCACCATCCCGCTGGCTCCACTGCGTCACGGGCACAAGCTTAAAATGATGTTAATTTCAGGTTTAACCACTTAGTCTAACCCAGAACCCCTTGTGGTTTGATGCCTTCTCATGGCAGATGGGAATAACATTTTCTTTCTCCTTGTTCGCTCTCCTGGGCACTGACTCACACAGTCTGACGTGCTGCGTTAGCGGGAGCGCGTTTTACACGTTTATGCAAATCGCTGGCAGCCCCCCGGTCCGCTGCATCCACCGGGGGGGGGGGGGGGGGGGGGGGGGGGCGTTAACGCATTACGCGCGGCTCCACCGTTCCCAAAGCTCCACCAGCGAAAGGCCCGTTTAGCTGCTTCTCCGCACACGTCCAGTGACTCCAACT
This sequence comes from Brienomyrus brachyistius, assembly GCF_023856365.1. Taxonomy (NCBI): domain Eukaryota; kingdom Metazoa; phylum Chordata; class Actinopteri; order Osteoglossiformes; family Mormyridae; genus Brienomyrus; species Brienomyrus brachyistius. The sequence goes on along the minus strand of NC_064551.1, from coordinate 14,495,142 downwards.
CCCACCCGAGCCCATCGCTGCTAACTCACAGCCAGCAGTTTATCCATATCCTTGTTTTGTTTGTATGGTTATTGATTATTTGACATTATGATACATTTTAAGCTCCAGTTAGATCTGCATACATTTTTGCGACATTAATCAAATTATTGTCCAATAATGTGCGGAAAGTAGCACGATAGAACAAATATATTCTATAATCTGCATTATTTAATATTTTAATGGGTTTTAACCATGAGCCAACGAGTGCTGGCATTATAGATTCCATTATGATTACTATACCACAGCGAGGTGGAAGAGTAAACGGATGGGTAAATAAAGATATTAGTATTATTATCACAGAACATTAGTCAGACTGTTTTACGCGGTGGAGGTTTCACCGTGTCATCGCTGGTGCTGTCGGCTCACGCAGTCGGCAATCGCCGGCCACGAGGCACCCGGCTGTAATCTCTCCATTTCCATCAGCGACGACCTCCAAAGGCAATATGGATGTGGGGTCGGGCGGGATGGAAAATCCATTCGTCTTCATCCAAGCGGCGGCTCGCCGCTGCCAAACCTAATCACCTAAGTAATGGCATACTCCACCTGCTGGGTAAGTCACGGGCCGGTGCTGGCGCTGGAGGTTACCGGAGGCGCGCGTGGCAGCGCGCTGTGAATGGAGTGTGCGCGGCTGCCCACGCGCCGCTCGCCGCATTTGCATTAAAGCTCCGGGTGATTGATCACAGCTGATGCCCGGCCATGGTGCTTAAGCGACGGCAGCCGAAAGACCCATTAAGGACGGTAACGTAACGGTCCTTCTGTGTTTTCTGAAATGTCATTGAAAAGTGAAATGAAACATCAATTTGGTTGCTCAGTAAAAATAATGGCCCCTGTTTTGATTACATCTGATATAAAAACACACACACACACAGACACACACCCCACCTAACAAGTCATTGTGAGTTTGGATGGTATTTTGTAAGATTCAATAGTGGAAAGCATGCATCTGAGAAAAAACTGGTAAAATAATTCATCCATCCTCTTAATGACTGTGCTGGACAGGGTCTCTGGGGGTCTGGGGAATAACTCATGCAGCACAGAGCTCCTGGAGAGGATGCTAGTGTCATGTGGGACACAGTCCTCATGCTTGTGCGTAGGCTTACAATCACACACTGTGGGCAGTCTAAAGACATCCGATATTAACAACAACAATAATCATAATGCTATAAACAAGCAAATATTCTTTACTGTCAGATTCATACACTTGTTCCAAATGGTCTGTTTTGCTTGCTTGGTTGCTTGGTCGGGTGGGTGGTGGTCTACATACATTGTACCTAAAAGTTCTTAAACATAGACTTTCTGCTCCAGCAAAAGAACTCAAAACTATTGGTAATAGTACAAATTTGTATAAACAAATTTCTGTTCAGCTTTTTTGACTAGCTAAAAGCATTAAGCATTTGTGCCTTGTTTTAGTGTGTATCGGATCAGGTTCCTGTTATTCTGCATACATGATTTGGCTTGTCGGCTGAAACGGATGTTTGTTTATGCACAATACATTTAACTGGGTCCATCATCATTTGCTGCAAATCTATAGTTGATCGATAACACAGAAATGCTGATTACAATACTATTTACACGCTTTACTGCATGCACTATCAAAGCAATTATCAGGTTTATGGAGAGCTGTTAAAATGGTTACTCTGATTATACAGCACTATTGACGTGTCAAGTATCTGCCAAGACAGGCTTACGACACATGTAGGCTCTAGAACTAGGTGTTAGGACTGTATGATGATTAAACTATAGATTTTGTAGTTTTTGGAAGTTCTAAAAGATTATATCAGGTTTTATCAGAAAGTCCTAGTAAACTCTGGCAAGTTTAAGTCACTTCCAAAGGGTCCTTAGCTTTTCGCTGAGCTACACCATCTATAGCTTATTCAACGAACACATGAGAGCCGGGCTGGCTGAATGAACAACATGTGACACAAGGTGATTGTAGCAGGCAAGTTCCTTACAAAGGAGTTCCCTTTTCAGGGGAACCATTCCAGCAGGGAAGGATGAAGCCCAAATGTGCAGACGCTTCCTGGCATGAATATTCAGGTGCGGCATAGTGATGAATTACTGTCCTTGCAGGTTACTGGCAAATCTAAAGTGAAATCTGTTACTATATAGGCATGTTGGGAATGAGGAACAGATGCAATCAGTCTGAATAATGACAGTCACCTGACTCCCCACGCTGTGATAAACAGCCCCCTCCTCCCTTCTCATGCCCCAGTTCTTATACATATACTTCAGCATCCATGATTCAGTGCTGGAAATAACCTGCTGTCATACTACTTGCTGTTTTGAGGTGCATACACTGTTATGTAATACATCAAGGTAAAGACCACAGGTCCAGCGTGGCGAGCAAGGAGGCTCAGGAGGCGGAGCTGCAGGGAAACCCCTGAGGGTACAAGAAAGGCGGGGGAAACCGCCCGACCAGGGCAGGAGGCATGGGGGTGTTGGTCAGCCTGGGCAGCAAGATGAGCTCCTTCTCCAAGCTCCGAGGTCATGGCAGTACAGACGGGAGGTGGCAGTCTCCCTCTGAACTTTCTGGGGTGGGGGGGAAGGGGGGAGAGATAAGTACAGCATGTCCCTCACCCATCACATTCTGCCTTCTTCTGCCCATGACATCATTTTTGAGTCATCTTGATGACTCTAACTTGTGCTTCATTGACAAAAAGTCCCATCATGCAACAATTCAGGCATCATGATTATGGTGACTTATGAATTTCACTGAAGCCTTTATACTCAAAGCAGGTGCTGGATAGATGGATGATAAATCGCATCTGTTTCTTTGTTTCCAGGTCTGTCTTCCTGTTTTTCATGCTCTATCCTATTTTTTTTTTTTTTAAAAAAACACAGAATAACACTTAAAGACTATTTTAATCTATGAAGGAAAGAGATAAAAAAATATATTAAAAAAAATAAAACAGGTCATAAACTTATTGCCATTATTTTGAAAGCCATAAAGCCATAATTAAGCTAACTTAAAAAAATATACTCACCTGCACAGATGGTGTGCCGTAAAATGTTTATAGGGGTACATTAGTACTCCAGTGATTTAACAACTCAAGTCACACCGGAGAACATTATTCTGTTTGGAGATTGAAACTGAGTCATCATGCACTCCGGAACATAGACTGGTAGCTCCTAAAATTCTCATTGGGTGAAGATTTGGAGGGGGAGGGTTAAGAGCCAAAATAATTATTTCATGGTTCCTGAACCAGATTGTTTCAGGGTACTCAAGCAATAAGTCCCCCACCGCTTATCTACACTGATGTGGTGCCTGTTTCCAGGGGCCTGCAGTGTTATAGCCCCACTGCCAAAGTCAATATAGCAGAAAGGGAACACGGTGTGAAGAACTCTGATGCTCCCTTATGGCACATAATCCACAATCAAGTTTCATCTGTTCAATTAATTAACTGTTTATTTAACAACTAAAGTGATGCACAAGTGAGAAAAGTCTAGGGTCAGAGCACAGGGTCAAGCAGCATGCAGGCCCCTTACAGCAGAAGGCCATGCTGAAGGGCCCAATGCTGAGATGATTAATCTGCCAGGATTTGAACCTATGGCTTTCAAAACACAGATCACTAACTTACATTTAATTTATTTAGAAAACGCTTTTATTATTCTATCCAAAGCGACGTACATTTCGAAAAAGTAGGCTCAGCCGTCCCTGGAGTACTTAGGGGTTAAGGGTCTTGCTCAAGGGCTGAATGGTGACATCACTCCGCCGAGCTTGGGAGTGGAAACAGTGACCATCCCATCAGGCAATGTTCTAACCCGCTAACCACGCACTCCCCCCAAAGGATTAGGACCCATATTACTGGATACAGAGTTCATCATGCTGACCCCAACATACTTACTGAGTTACACACCTCCCGAAGTTGCTAAATTCATCAAAATGGGCACGTACAGCTCCGATCTCATTTGTTGGCCTCCCTTCATTCACATTCCCAGAATTCACAGACCTCAAAGTCAACCTTTTGTCCCTGCACAGGGTTACTGTAAAGTTGTGTTCTGTCTTCTCGCTGTCATGTTCCCCTTGGCCAATGACTAACAGGCCCAAAATAGCGACAAATGCATCAACAACAGAAATCTTTCATTGTGGCAGAAAACCTGCTCAAGAAAGCTAGGCGTGTTCTGTGGTACTTTGGGAAGAGGACTTCCAACAAAAGACATTGAGGGATTATGTTCAAAGACAGGCACAGTTGCTCTATCATCTCGGGTAAATATATTAGCCTAAAAAGTTATACATTACATTTAGCATCATATTTATTTAGCAGCATGCAAACATATTGCTGTCAAAGTGCCAATTTAGGTGCATGTGCAGCTAGGCTGAGCTTCCAGTGAATGACCAGCAATGAGTGGAAGTTAACAGCAATGTTGCATTATAAAGCATTTTCATTTTTTTATAAATACAGATACTTAGCATTCGTAACATATAAGCTGGTCTGCATAGCTACTTCCTCCACAGATGTCTAATCGTACCTGGAAAGTGAATTTTATGGAGGATTGTTTTGCTGTCTGTCGATTGTTATCAGAACATCAGGTAAACAAAAAGGTCAGAATGTGTTGGGATCAGACATCTGTTTAATTCACAATAAAAGTGGAGAGTTTGCAAGACATCATTAGCACGAAGCACAGGATATCGACAGGACAGCTTGAGATAAGTCGTGGTTAAACGTGAGCAGGCTTGTTTTTTCCTGTTGTTTGTAATTCTTGTTTTTTTCCCATTTCTTTATTGCCTGTCAACTACGTATCACTGGAGACTTGGAATAAGTAGATCCACCAATGCATTCATGGCTACATGCACGAATTTCATAAACATTAACCGTTCTTCGTCACCCATGTTTACCTGCAACACCTATCTGTTTAAGGTAAGTATAGACAGTGTTAGACATTTCAGGTCCAGAAGCTACAAATCGAGACCAAGATTTTGTTTCTATCAACCAGTTGAACATAAAGAATCACAGAGAACTCAGCTGGTTGGAATAGACAAAATCCTGGTCTGAATTTGTAGCTTCTGGACTGAGCGTTGATAATACATGTTGTTTTCTAAGCATGAACTGCAGATCCACACAGCTGAGTAGATTGTGTGCATTGCGGGTCTGTTTCAGATGAATGCAACCAAACGAGTTATTAAAAGGTGGTAGGTTCAATATTGATTATGAATGTTAAAAAGTATAACAGAAATCCCCAAGCATTGCAAAGTAATGGGTTCAATATTTCACTTCAATATGTTGCTCAAATACCTCAACTAAATTATTTTTGGAACATATTTTGCCCATTTATGTAGTAGAGCATATACAGATTTTGTTATGTTTAAATAGTTTTTTTTCGAAAGATACAGCTGTCATTCCTTAGATATGGCCTCAGAGACGGGTCAGAAGTTTGCCTCCTCCATAAATGGACAAGGGCCCCACCAGGGGAGTTGACAATGCACAATTCCCTTACAAAAAAAACCCCACCGCAGGGTAGGTGTTCTGAACGTACTCCCCCATGTTATATTTTTATGAAAATAGATTTCACAGCCAGTTGCACTTATTAAGTCTATTCAACTGAGTAGTAAAAAAAAAATCCTTCAAGTTCCTTATTGATCTCACAAATTCATTCTTAGTCTGGGATTTTTTTCAGGTCAAGGGGCTCCTTGCAAGCTAGAATGACTTTTAAAGAGGAAAAGGTGATGGGGTGTGGTGTGTTGGAAAAGGGCACCACCTCTGTGTGTGTGTGTGTCTGTCTGTGTGTGTGTCTGTCTGTCTGTGTGTGTGTCTATGTGTTCTGTAATCAAAAAACTAAAAAGGCAAAAGTCTCCTATTATGTTTGGTTACTTATGGTTAAGGTTAGGGGCAAAGGTTGCTATTGCTGGGATTAGGATTTTTCCCATAGAAATGAATGGACAGTCCCCACAAAGACATGAATTCAAAAATGTGTGTGTGTGTGTTTACTTATGTTCTGACAGGCTGTCTCCCTCATTATTCCCGAGTCTCTTCATGCCATGTATATTTGCATTCATGGACAGAGTCGCTAAGTCCCAACCCATTATATCATAATGTATCGCTCCAAATTGCTCAAAATTCCCAGCTTTGATTGGCCGGCATTAAAGATCGGACGTGATTGCGGTCTGGCTGTGGCGGCCTTCCCTGATTCGCTGTTGGAGCTGCCGTTTGTCACGGCCCCTGTCATCATCTTTTAATTGGCTCCGCTGATGAGAGAGATTAATCAAGCTGACTCAGATCCATTCAGCGCGAGGACACTGAAGACATGATGCATAGAGCGGATTCAGAAATAGACTGAGACGCTGGGCCTGAAGAGTCCCATGAGAATGCGGGGCGTAAAGACTCACAGTCGGCGGGAAACTCTCAGAGGCTGTATATCTGAGGGCAGCATGAATGCCGTGGGAGTGGAGCTATCCGGGCGAGGCCCCACAGCCACAAAACGAGTGTCGGGATGACACAGGCCCTGGAGAAAAAGACAGAGAGGCATGAGTAGGAGAGTCAGATGACATGGGCTGAGCAGATTGTTCTGTTTGGGGACGAGTGTGGGCATGGTGCCACTGGGACAACGAAAGTCCTTCAGGGCAGGGAAATGCAAAAATTGCCATTTGGCAGGCAGGCAAAAGAGACAAACTCTACACAAACAGCTTTCTCAGTGGGTCTCCGGTCTGGGTCACTGGGGCAAAACCAAGCAGACCACAGCACAATATCGAAAAGGGACCAAATCAAGTCATTTTGGTCACATGACCCAATTCCCCAGATGAATAGAGACCTCACCTCCCTCTTTCCTCCCAAGTCCCTCCAACCAGATTCCTCTGCCTGCCCCCTGTCATAAACTGCACATTCTTGACATCTTTGCGTTAACTTCCAAAAACCATTAATTCTAACCCCGGCCCTCCCTACACTGACGTATCTCACTTAGCGATAACCGACTTCCTCATTGCCCTCGGCTGCCGCTTGTGAGCCAATGCAATGCAACTGGGACATGCTGGAGAGGAGAAACCGGTATCGATCTTGTAGCGCTGTGCACTGAGCCGAGTCCCCATTGCTGTCGGGTCATCCTGAGCCTGGTTAGCCAGCCAAGGCGGACTGTTGTATTTAAAGGGAAAGCAGAGAGGCATCAATAAGGAGTGAACAGTGTAGGCAGGCATGCCTCATTACAGAGGGATCGGGCCGGGGAACTTGCCAAAGTCCCTCACTCCCTGGCAATGTGGAGCGCCTGAAGAGGCGCATAAATTCAGTGTGCCAGGCCGAGTCTAATAGAATCCGCCTTCCTCTGAGTGTCATTTCTGACATGTTGCTATAAAGCAGCCTCAACTTTTTTTTTTTAAGCAGGCAAAGATGCACAGCTGCATATAAATCTGCCTCGAAGAGAATAAACCTGATTTGTTTTGCTGCTGAATCCCTGAGCAAAGTTCAATGCTCCTCATTGACCTGTAGGTGGCCAGTGCATTTTTATTAACCCCCCCCCCCAGTTGTTTCTGAGATAACAGATTCATGTGGACGCTTGAATGCCAGCTGGGAGGGGTTCCATGCTAAGCTCGAATGCGGTGGTGCCAGTGAGCATCAGTGGCACCCTCCAGACATGATGGAAGGCAGCCACTCTTGCCTGGGAGAGTCTGACACCCCCGGAGTTATTTTTCCTGTCACGGGACTGAGAGCAGTCTGGCTGGGTCAGAGCCTGAAGCGTGTTGTCAATCTTGAATCTCGAAGAGCACGATGCCAAAGTACGTGCTCTATGCCACTGCAGTGAGGGCTGCTGTAGCTGGAGAGGAACCGATCCCCATCAATGTTCTGCCCACTCACTCTGGTCAGCGTTGCTTTTGGGATGAAGGTCATGTGAGGACCTGGAGCCTATCCTAGGTATGACATGATGGATGTCCATCACAGGGCACATGCATGCACATACCTGCACTCAATAACACATTCAAGCACACACTCGGAATTTGGCCAGTTTACAGCTGCCAATTATCAGACTGACTGTGTGTCTTTGGGTTGCAGGCAGAAACCAGAGTAGCATCATGTACAATAATGGGGAGAACACACACAGTATAGGTGGGATTCCAGCCCCCAGCAATGGAGCTGTGACTCAGCAGTGCTTTTCACTGAGCCACCCCGGGAACCAACATCCATCCATCCATTTTCTGTAGCCGCAGGTCACGGGGGGTTCGGAGCCTATCTCAGAGGCTACAGAAACAAGCCAGGGAAGAACCCAGGACCTTCACACAAGCACACCTACAGGCAATTTGGTAACTCCAACGCAACACACATGCAAACTCTACATATGTAGAGCCATGAACCCTGATCTTCAAGGTGCGAAGGCAACAGTGTTAACAACTGCACCACCATGCCACCAGGAACCAACATCTCTGCCATGAATACTGTGTGTGTTAATACAAATGCACTAGTAGTCATACAACATAATCATGCGAATTCTCATGCTTCTTAGCATTAGTGAGTAGAAGTATTTGAATTATTATCAGAACCTAAAGCATGATGTCAATCTTGAATCTCTGAGGGCAGCATGAATGCCACGGGAGTGGAGCTATCAGGCAATATGTTATCAAGGCCAGGCAATGTGTTATCAGACAGGAACACCATAGGTAATGGCTCATTAAGCAATGTTTATACATCATCTCCGTACTTCTGGGGTGGGGGTCTACACTCTAAGGTGGAACATTTTTTAAGCTGCATTCTGGCAAAACCGTACACAAAGGCTAAGAGACAGACACTGCCCTGCTGAAAGCCCAATCTCTCTCGCTGTGGCACACTGCTCGGCCATACCTTGATTTATCCTTCCTGTTCTGTTATCTTCTTTATCTATAATTATTTCTCGCGCCGTTTCAGTTGCACGCCGAGCCCGTGCTTCGTGTTTATCTCCGCGCTAATGCCGCTGTGCTTTGGCAGTGTAGCTAACATGCTCTCTGTGCCAGTAATTTTCTTGCAGGGTAGGAGCCAGGCAGACCACTGCCTTTACCGTTAGTTTGGGCACGACTCAAGGGGCTTGGACGCAGCAATCCCTCTTCCGGAATGATGTATTATCTGACTTATCTGAGGTGAGGGTAAAAATGATTAATCAGGAGGCTCCCTATCGTGACAAAATATTAATTAACCCAATATGGACAAGTCATAGGCCGCTACGGAATCCATTTGAAATCCATTGCATGAGCTACCTACCCCTAAGCATTGTATGAGCCAGTGAGGGGACAGTGTGGGTGTTCCCCTGTTTTCGTTAGGCTGAGAGATTTTGATCAAAGAGTGCAGAATGCAGTTTTCCCAAATGCATATACAGTATGACACATAATGAAGTATAATTTTAGCTTGCAGAATTGCATGAATACATATGAATCGCAGACGCCATCATAGTGTAATTTAAAAACATGAGCTGTTTTTCGTTTTGTGCACTTAACAGAAAGAAGTCGGTGACCGCCTTCATTTTTCCTCTGCAGTTGGCCCCCCCTCCCGATTTTACTATTGCCCTCCTGTTCCACTCTCATGCTCCCTCACTGAAAAGAATTTGGAGTCGCCACTGGTGTGGTCATCCTTTTTGGCTGTGCTCACCTCCAGATGGTTTCAGCCTGTAATCACCCACACCTGCCTCTGATTAATGCATCTAGCTCAGCTTTGGGTTTGCATGATTCCAGCTCATTGTTGGTGGCCAGTTCTCCGATCGGCTTGTTCCAAATATGTTTCTGATCTCTTGGTACTCTGGTGTTATTCAGTTCTGCAATTTGTATTTGCTTGATTTGCTCTTTGGTTTTAGGCTAGCAGTACGGATGGTGTAACCTTGTTCAATCCCATGACCTTGTCTTTCAGGATGTTTATTGCAACTCGCCACGTAACTCCTGCTTTGTACCTTTTATGTACCCTGCAGGCAACAACCTCAGTCTTGTCAGCACTGAGTACTTAGAAGCTTATTTGATGAAGAGGAAAAGTAGTATAGGCAGAAGATCAGGTTACATGCGTGTGCAGTTTGGGGTGGGACCATTTACGTTTGTTGATGCACCTTGTTCATAAACAGTCTTTAACTCTATCCCAGTGTTGTGACAGAAGGCCAACCCTTAAGAATGGATTTGGTTTAAACATCTTATAACTCTACTATGCAGAGTTTAGTTTTCAGTTTCCAGAATGGCTTGTTGCAGAAGATCTCTGAGTCTGTCAGTCAGCATGTCACTTGACTTGCTGATACTTCCTTACAAATGGGATGTGCCTTAGCCAGGGCAATAGCTTGGACGAAGTGGAAACCTTTCAGTCGCATTTTAGTGTAACGTTTGATCGCGGCACGCCTGGAGAGCTTGCAGTTCTTGGTTTTTGCAGCTGTGGCAGGGTAGTAGCCCTGCTACTGCCTCTTATATTGACTTTTGCATACATGCACAAACCATGGCTTGAATGAGCAGACATTGATCACGGTCTATTATCGTGAGATATTTCATGAGTTAAAAAAAAAAATGCTTGCCTGTCAGGGTTGGGAAAGATATTTAATTGAGCTTTAATTTATGAGACTCAATTCAACTTACATGGAGTAGTATGTCCATTTAGCCTCTCCAGCACTGTAGTAGTTTTATTCCACTGCACCTCAAAGTCGCGACAATTAGGTCTGATCTAGAGCAGCAATATATAGCAGTATCTTTTGACTGAAGGCTTTGTTTTTCTTATTTATTATTCTTTTTTTTGCAGTGATTGGATGCCTGGTTGTTCTGTCCAGCTAAAACTCTTGGAGTTGTAAGGGGACTATGATTATGCAGCCAGTGGACCAGCCATCCCAAGATCCATACAATCCTTAGTCTCTGCATGTCTCGAGATGCTTGGGACTCCCTGTTGAAGAATTCATTGGTTGATTTCTTCCTTTGAAAGATAGAAGGACCTTGTCCATTTGGGGCATTTTTAGGAGTTCTTCAGATAAAGGTTGGATTGCTATGTTAACATGTCTCTTGGAACTCACTGTAGAAATGTTTCATAAGGAGACTGTTGAGTTCCTTGTTACATACATTAATTAGGCCACAGTTGTATTGTCCAAATGGCATGGGGGAGCTAAGGAGAGGCATGTCTCTTGCAGTCTGCATAGGGGTCCAGCACAACGTAATTCTGATCCCTTATGTGGATTTGAAAGAGGAGTTTAGTAAGAAGACAGACTTCTTTCTCCCCCCTCATGGACTGTATGACAGTGCAATTGATCCCTTGCCAGGAACAATGTCTCCCAGGGGAACTGTTTATCTCTTGACCATCCTCGAGACAGAAGTAATGGATATTTCATAGTTGGAAAAAAGGTAGAAAGACTAGCACTCTATATAAGTTTCCAAGGCCTCAGTGAAATTGCTATTAAAAATTGTTACCTCTTGCCACTGATCATGTCATCTATTGAGAGGTTCCTTAAATTATATCTTCACCAGTTTGGATCTTTGCATCATGTACAGCCTAATCAGAATATGGGATAAGTAGAAAACTGCTTTCTATACAACAATATGGCACTGTGAGTATCTGGTAGTACTATCTGGCGTAGCAAATGCTCTGTTCTCTGGGAGATGCTTAAATTGATGACAGAAGCTCAAAATGCCTAGGATCATGTTTACTTCCCCTCTTTCCCATGTACACTAAGTGCCTGAGAAAGAATTTGTGGGTGGAGTGGATGCCTCGGACGTGGGAGTGGGTGCAGTATTGTCTACAAATGAGGGGTTGCCTGATACCCTCCGCCCATTTGCCTTGTCCTCACATCGGCTGTCTTCCATAGAACAGAAGAATAATATTAGTAACCAAAAGCTGCTAGATGTCAAATTAGCACTGAAGCGACATTCAAGTTCCCATCTATGCTTATAATTAATCTTAAGAGCCTTGAGTACCTTTGCTCTGCTAGTTCTTGATTTCATGAGAGACACGTTGACCTCTTTTTTTCAGTCATGATCTGGGATTTAAGAATTTGAAAGCTGATGCGATTTTATATAATATATACTATAAGGAACAGAGAGTACCTGACTTTCTTCGTTGCTCCTGTTGAGACTGAGGTTGTCACATGAGTCCAGAAGACAGTGCTGATCCATCAAAACTGGTACATCAAGACACAAGAATAGCTTCTTCCGCTGAGTATTTGTACAACTCACCAGCTGAACTGCACCTATTGCATCGCTGCACTTCACTCTATATTTTTACTTATTTTGAATACATAATTTTTTATGGTTATATTTTATAACATTATCAATGACCCTTTTTAATTTGGTTTAGTTTAGCATTACTGTTTTGTTTTCGTGTTGTGTTAGTTAGCAGTGAACGCGCCATGTCAGACTCTTTGTATGCATACATAATTAGCTAATAAAACTCATTCTGATTCAGAAGGCCAATCTGGACACAGTACCCCCACCTGAGACACCTACCTGCCTACTGTTTGTTCCAGCTAACATTTGACCATCCATTTTGCAGTACATGGCTCCCTGTTCCCCAGCGCCTAAGACCTGGTGTTCTTAGTCCTCCCTGTCCATTGACTTCATTGCTCACCAACCAGGGCTTAATGGCACACAATAATCCTCATAATTTTTCTGCCATGGTTAAATTTATACCCCTGTTGAACCTACCCTCTGCCAAAGAGCAAAGAGGCCGTTTTATATTGGGTTTTCCAATTTTTTGTCATTTCAGAAGTTATAGACAACACGGATCCCCAGTTTACATCTAACATATGGCGGGCATTTTCCCACTGGCTGCATCGAAAGTTCCTCCATCTGGGCCATCAGGAACTATCCATTCAAGGGGGTTCTGTCACATCCAATCCAGAATCCATTTCACTAGTTATCTGCTGCAGTCTTGCTCATCCTTCATGACTACACCCACCTCCAGATGGTTTCAATTTGTTCTCACCCACACCTGCAGACAATAAATCCAGCTATTTAACTCCCTCTGATTAATGCATCTTGCGTCTTTCAGTTATTCCTACTCAGTGTTGGCAGTCAGTCCTGGTCTAGCTTCCTGGTCTAGCTTCCTGGTCTAGCTTCCTGGTCTAGCTTCCTGGTCTAGCTTCCTGGTCTAGCTTCCTGGTCTAGCTTCCTGGTCTAGCTTCCTGGTCTTGAATCTGTTCTCTGCTTCCTGAATTTGCTCTCTGAAACATCTCGGTACTTGAGTTCTTCTTAGCCATCTCAACTTTTTGCTGTGTCTGCATACCTTGTTGACAAAGTTATATTCTTTAACTCGGCCCCGGTGTCATGACAGCTACAAGAGGGAAGGGGCTGGCAAACATTTATAATTCTAAAGCAGTATTCTTCAGATGTGTGTTCAGGATGGAGGAAGATGTATAAATTTAGCTTCTGAGGCAGCCGAATTTTCAACAGTGTAATAGAACATGAGGTACCACCATTACATTTAATGTTTTCTGATATAAATGAATATGAAAGAATGTATTGCATAATCATTTTCTTCTCTTTAGGTAGGCTGGGTTGTGTTGTGGCTCTACAGGTTTTTGCTTAAGCTTTCAAGATTCTGAGCTTTCAATCTTCTCCTGACTTGGGATATCTGAGGAATTTCCATGTTCTTTCTGAGTTTCACGCATCTCTTCATTTCCCTGGTTAAACAGATGCCTTGAATGTTTCTGGATGGTTGAAGAAAGCCTCCATGAACCATGTTAAAAGCTTGGCCCACAACCTGAAAAACAGGATGCAAAGTCAGGTGGCGATGGCGTGCTGCCCCTTTTTTGTCCGTTCCAATGCCACTACAGAGCAGTTTTCACAATGCGAGCGCAAGCTGCATTCAGAAGGCGTGAAGCCACCGTCTGCTATCTGCTTTCTGAGCGTCAGGCCGCTCTGTGCTCCCCACAATGGATCAAGGGGACTACAAGCTAAACAAGAGCATCCTTGTAGCTGATGTTGAGTCCAGGTCAATCCCAGCACTCACCTTGTGTCGTGACAAGACATCCCCTGAAAATCTTGCACCAAGATGAAGGAAGCGGCAGGAGATGAAAAGCAATAAGTTGGTGCTGTGATGCATCACCCAGAAGGTGTTCAGAATCGGCAAGAGAGCTGCTGTTAGGCTGTGCTGTGTATAGGCCACTTGTCTACATAGTCTACCATAAGAGTACATAGTATCATAAGAGTCTACATAACACATAAAAAAGAAGGGGCCAGATTTACTAATTACTAAGAACACAGTAGAGATTTACTAAAGACGTATAGTGAAAAGTAAGCAGTGGGATGGCATTGACTCACTGTATTTCTCCTGCAGTTGTAGGTGCTCCCTTACCGAGCACGGAATTGGGGAGTATTTAAATTAATCATGTTTTACTAGCATTTGCGGTAGGCAGTTTTCTGCAGGTTGTGCCGTTATTTAACGCTGAAAAAAGGCATATCTTATTTTGTGCTGCCCTTGCTAGATTGGATCAGTCATTATTTAAATGAACTGACTGCGTCAGTGTTCATACGTTTGCGCATTTTTGGAAGATCACCTGCAGGACTGGTCATTCCCACTGGTACTATTTTTTTTCTTTTTATTGCATCCTCATGTTAATTTGTTTTGCTTAGTAAATCTGGCCCTAGATCTTCTAAGGCATCGGAGAAGATCTTACATCGGGAAGTGGGTGGAAATGAAAGGATTGTGAAAAGACCATCACACTGGTTGATACTTGCAAGGTATCTGCTCCTGGACCATGGAGGCTTTTTGTTTCTATGGACACTGGTCCTCTGTACCAGGCTAGATGATGGAGCAAGGAACAGAAGCAGCACCCCCCCCCCCCACTGGTGTCAAAACACCTACGGTGTCCCATACTGCAGCTGGTGAGGCTATTATTACAGCTCACGTACGGCGCTAAAAGAAGAGAACGGGCTGGCTAAACCAATTTGAGCTGGAGCCAAGTCTAATTTGGACTGGTTGTTATGCAAAATAATTGATTCTTTGATTACAGGATGCCTCAGACTTGAATTGTAATCAAACGGAATTTACAAAGGCAGTGTGGTAGTGCAAGGGAGACTATTCATATTACATGTGATAAACTCTAGCTGCTAGCCGGCCTGAATATTTCACAAGAGCGAATATTAACAAACTTTCAGAAGACAATAGTTTATCATGTCATTTGTCCGCCTTCATTTATGACCCTTTCACTCATAATATTTCAGAAATAATAAAATAAGAAGATATGTGGTCTCAAGTCATTCAAATAGAATCTCTGCTTCATAAACATAATGACTTTGTGGGTCAAAGACAATATACACATTTTATGAGCAGATGGTTATTTAATGCATCCTGATGCTAGCTGTACAGATGTGTACGCGTTTTAAAAAGAAAAAAATGTTAATCTGCTAGCAGTACATAAGTGCTCATACAAAATGAATGCCCCGCTGTGTATCTGCCTCAAAACGATTGGCTTTACTGTGTTTCCCGGGGCCCTGCCTCTCTCAAGGTGAGATTGCTATTGATTCAACGCCCGTGACTTTTTTTTCTGTCGTTCCGAATCAATGAGGGGGGGGGGGGGGGGGGGGTTGTGGGTCGGTGATCAGCATAAGATGTGTGACGTGAAATGCCAGAGTGGGAATGACGTCCCTTCATGCGCCATTTGCTCTTTAAGGACGACGAAGAACATGTGACTGGACAAATGCAGCCTTAAGAAAAACAGCAGGCAGTCCATGGCCTCATGGGTAAGGACACGGGATTTACCTCTGAATGACTGCTGATTCATATGCCAGAAGGGCACCTGCTGTTGTACCCCTGGGCTAGGTACTTAATGTGAATTGCTTTAATAAAATATTTAGCTACATAGATTTATAAAATTATTACTAGTGCAGACTAGAAACAATAACATTAATCCTGTTCCTTCTAATAAAAAAGTCTACTTTAAAGCACACATAAAATGTGGAATGATCACTGCGTCATCAGTCTTTTTATCAAAGCTTTGCTCTCCACTGATTCATACAATAGATGAATTTGCAGAAACCAGCTGATGACTTGTGCATTACATCCGCTGCCAATGACATGAAAGTATGTGCAACTGTTGAGGAATTACATGTTCACACTAAAAATAATAACAAAATACGCTGGCCGTTATAGCCCATAATTTCAATCGCTAGTTCACTTGGAGACTGGTGAGAATCCCACTTACCCATTTTCCACAAAAGAGACTCAGAAAGTGAGATTCATTGATAATATGTCCAGATATCTTGTTAATAAGATTGTGGGAGATCCTGAAATACCAGTCTAAAAGGCTTAAGTGAAATGTAACCTCGCTCGATATGTTCCATTCCATAAGCTTATATTCTTCAATACTGATTCACTTTTTATATGTTTACTTCCTTTTTATAGGTATAGTGTATAGTGAAATAAATGAGCTTTGGGTGTCTGTTTGCCTCAATCAGTTGTATTGATGGTGTTCACACACTGTCGTTGCTGCTCATTTAGAGTCGATGTTTTTGCTCTATTTCCTGCTTTTGAAATGACATAAAACCATAAACTCTACCTCATTCTGGGGGGGGGGGGGGGGGGTTCTGGATGCTTCCAAGCTAACTGGGATATGTAACCCCCCTTATGTATCATGTGGGTGCCCCAGGGTCATTGGCCATCAGGACATTCTTGGGACAGCTCTCTTAGGAACCAAACAAGTAGCATCCTTATAAGATACCTGAACTACCTCTGCTAGGAATATTGACCAGGAACCAGATGTTTGCCAATGGGGGGCTTCTTCAGAAGCTCACACTCCAGACAGGCTCTGTTACTCTTTATAGTACACAAACCCTTCCATCATACTAAGGTCACGGTCCTCAGAAAAGAACTACACTATACTTCTGGCTCTTAATTTTCTCACTGATGATTCTAATGAGAACATGCCCAGAAGTGTATTGATTCGAGTCAACAAGGACTGAAGGATGTCATTGTGGTTAAATGGTTTGTCATAACATCCTTCACGTCTATTTCATTGAGGTAAAATGAGCAGCATTAAAGAGAGGAGCCCAGCCCCTCATTTTCGACAGAGGTCTTCCACGGTATGAAATCTGGAGTGGACATCATGGTCAGTAAGTGGCGGTGTAGATAAGGGCTGGAGGTAGGACACGAAACTCGAAAGAGAGACAGTTAACTATTCAAACTGAATTCTTTGGGCCGGATATTAGATTGGGATTAGGGTTATCATACAGTACGTCCGGGTTTCCGGGAACATCCCCTGTCTGAGCAGTTTTTCAGGAATCTGCGGTTTGTCTGGGTTTAGCGGTGTAACCCGTATGATGCATTGTCCGAGTCACAGTGGAGTAAGTACTAAGTGAAGGAAAAGGCACCAAACTTCAATATACGGCAGCCTCTCAGTATCGTCACACAGCATGTACAAGGCTTGTGCACATGTTCACTAATTGTTTATTAGACAATCTGCACGTCCCTATGTGTCACGCTGCTTATGAGTGAGATCAGCTTCTGGAAACCATTGGCACTTTACGTTTGTTTTTTTGTGAACAGTGAAGGGCGTTGTTTGCTTGAAGTTTAACAAACTTTAGCTTAGCATTTTATTGACTTTATTAAAAGACTTACATACACATATACTCTATGTTGTCAATTGTGTATAGATTGTAAAACGAGAGTTAACTGTAAGGGTACCATACGTCTGGGATTCCCTGCATGCAAATTTCAGTTTTTCAGGGTAGAGTACTGTAAGTGCATTAATATCCATTAGATGCACCGCCTGATTGGCCAGTGAATGTGAAAACTCATTAATATTCTGATTTATGGACACATTTCTCTCTCACCAAATATGATAACCTCAGTTGGCATAAAAAGTACATGTATTAGTAAAAGCTTAAAAAATGAAATCAATTGCAAAGCTGCTCTTTTTGTCTCATGTCTATAAATTAGCATGCAGGCTTTGCTTAGTAAACAGTCCACATCACCGGTAATCAATTGATGGCAAGCTAGATAACACAACAAATTATGTGATACCTCAGTGGCTATGAGCAAAATATATGGCAAGACACCTTTAGAGTAAACAAGGGCGGCCGGGTGAATCGCGGACTTCATTTTAATGCGTGCCAGGCACATGACACGCCTTGAGGCTAACCCTCATTGGTGCAAATAATCCAATGAGAAGAGGAGATTTTGATGAGAAATTTACCTAAGGAAGCTCGATGCAATTATCATATACATATATACAGAGTGTGTGTGTGGATTAGGTTAATTTACATTGTGGGGACCAAATGTCCCCCAAAATGTGATAAATTACTGTTATTTTGATGTTGTGGGGACCAGATTTCAGGTCCTTGCATTGATTACTTATGCGTAAGGTTAGGGCTGCGTAGGGGTTAAGGTTGCCATGTTGGGATCAGTGTTTCCCCCACAGAAATGAAAGGAGAGTCCCCACAAAGATATAATTACAAACCTGTGTGTGTGTTTGTGTGTGTGTGCGCGTGTGTATAAAATTCCATGACCCTGAATAGGATAAGCAGTTACAATGGATGGATGGATACACACAAACACACACACACACACACACACACACACACACATATATACATATATCATGTTACATAAGAAAAAAGCTTTTTTAAATGTCAAATGGTGACACATTTGTCAACCACATTTCAGTGCCCTACTTTGCTGTGTCAGATATTCTGCCTAGCAGGGTCATCTTAATCTCGTCCTGTTTCTATGGCAACATAATAGCCTTTTTTCGTGATTATATGGGATTAACCATTCAATCTGCTGTCGCATTATATGGAAGTTACATGAACGCAAGCTCGCAGCAAATACCAGGCAGCGCTGCTCCAAATGGCCAAGATGACCCACATTCAAGGCTGTAACTCAAAATGGTGGCAAAAATAGGTTCACAACTGAATGTCACTTTCTTTTATTTAAATTTCAGTGCAGAAGGAGGACAGAGCACCGGGAGCATTTACTGGGACATTTTGGTAATATTTACAGATTTTTAACTTCATTATCAAGCCAGAGGTGGTGAGAATGTCCTCAGTGTGCCGTCCCTGACATTACACCTCGACACCAGGACAAAGCCAGCGCTAACGGCCAAAAGCACATTTATTTCCTGCTCGCTAATGCTGTTATAGCTTCTGGTGGCTATCTAATGGCTTCCTGCTAGCAGCTCCTCTTTGCTGACGCTCCCCAGGGGCAGCGTCCCGCTGTGAAGGGTGTCCGTCGTGAAAGTCTTTATCTCCAGCATGGTGTGAAGAACACCAGTTATTTTTACTGCATGCGCTTTTAAAGCTGCGGCCGATTTTTATTTCTGGTTTTGCACTATGAGCGGCTGCGCTGTTTGTGTCCCCCGTGTTACCGTACATTCCTTACTGCGCCTGATGCTTGATTACTATTGGTATCTTTTGTGATCGGCCCATTTAAATGCCACCATCGGAGGCCAGGGAGGTCGTGCAAAGGGTGTGAGGGCCGGAAGCACTGACCTCGGGCCGAGAGCTGTCCTGAGCGGCAGTTCGGGAAGGTGGCACGGGGCGGGGGCCGGGCGACGCAGCAGCTGTGTAGTGGGGAGAGTGAGTCGGGCTGTCGTTTCAGACAGCGGGGCTAGTGGCATTTCCTCGGGCGGGCTGCTGCTGCAGTCAGAGGCATGCATTCATCTACAGAAGCTCTCCGCTTCAGGCCTCTGTGTTCCTTTTGTCTTGTTTTTTTTCAATAAAAAAATTCTGCTACTGATCCTCTGTTCCTGCTTCCTATCTTTTATATCTATATCTACGTATATCTGCCTTGTCTTCCAAGTATAGCTATTATTATTATTATTATTATTATTATTATTATCATTATTATTATTATTATTACCACCTGGGGGTCCATTTCCTATTCCTGCAATTACAATAACTTATCACAACAATTTGCTCGAATGCAGACAGACCCTATCCCACGAAGGTCATGTGGGTGCTGGACCTCCTACATGAAAAAGCCTTGGGTAAATATTTTGTGGTGTGTATCACAGTGAAGTGTGGGGGTCGGGGGGGGGGCTTTTTCTGTGTTTGGTGAGGCCACAGGAAGCCCCCGTTTCACGCATGCTGAGGCGTGTTTATCTACACTTTCAGTTTTCTGAATTAGGGTGTAGTGGTTGGGTTTGGGTGCATAATTACCTGGATATCTCATGTGTGAGAGTGTGTGTGTGTGTGTGGGGGGGGGTCTGCCCTTTTGGTCTGCAGTGCGTTTATGATGCGTAGGGATGGCTGTAACAGCCCACTAACCCGGATAGCATCCTTCCTGGCTGATCTCCCGTCTGTCATCCCCTCATCTGTCTCTATCTCCATCTGAATCACCTCCAACAGCTGGCTTCTGGTCCCGCCTACTTAGATAAAAATGGCAACAAAATATCTAAGTCAATTGCTCTCCTTGACACCTCCATTGCTAGAATGTGTGGACGTGCCCCACATTGCTGAAAACACTGCTTGCCCTTTAGTGGGTCTGTCTTAAAAATAATAACCGTAAAAATAAGGGATGGGTGGCACAAATGAAATGTGGAGGACAAGTCCCCACCCCCCTCTCTCCCATATATGGAAATGTGCTGGCCCCCAGTCAAAGGTGCGAGCAGGTGATTTTTTACCCTTGGATAGCAATAACGTCACCCTCACGTGCAGGTAGCGTGTTAATTTGCAGGTACTTCACAGCTGTAATATCCATGTGCCGCTGTCCAGGCGTCCCTGGACGCCATCTGAACATCGCCTCCGACTGCCTCCTGTGTGCCTCGTGACACCAGCTTCACGTCACATGAAGCAGCGGCATCTTGCCGTCTTCCCAAGAAGGGCTTCACTCTTAAGTCAGGATTAAACACTACCAGAGAGCTTTTGATGCTGCGAATTTCCGCAGCCACTGTGACGCGATAGTGTTTCATCACCCAGAAATAGCTCACCAAGGGCACACCCACAATTACACTCGCACACACACACACTCACACAGATTCGCACACACACCCGTACAAACACACAGATTCTCACACAGGCTTTGCCTCCCCAAATTCCACACCCATAGGTGCCATGAGCACTAGGCAGATCCACAATGCAGTCCTGCATTTCAAGAAGTCTGCCCTGCAGTCTGACATATGCTCAGGTACATCGCGGTGGGCGGAGCCATCTTCCTCTCAGTCTGGAGCAACATATGGGCTCCTCATTACAGTAAATTTCAGTAAAACTGAAGGGCGCAGCATTTTTTTCTCACCGAAAAAGAGAACCTCAAAATCCATTTTTAAACCCTACTTTATCCACCCACAGAAACAACCGGATTTAAACCTGCATATCCAATTATTTTTACTTGCATTTAATTAAACACACAAGGTTGACTGCGAACCTTAACAACGGAGCAGTACTCCAAGTGTAAATGAATCTTCTCAAACGGTGCTCTAAAATCGCACATACTAGACTGATGTCACCACATAGAGCATCTGACTATTGATCGCGGTCCTCAGAGTGATAAGCCGCCTTCCGACTGCACGACAACACGGATGGTCTCAGACATAAGCTATTTAAATTTGACAGTATTCCACCCTGAGGAGGCGAAATGAATTCCATTCAGCACAACTGATTGTAATAAGATGGATTATTCTGGATGTACGGAATGAAATTTAAAAATCTCTTTCACAGAAGTTCAAATTCATTTCCAGCCAGACCACATATTCTATCCCTCTGAAATCATGCAAAACTTCATCTGTACAGTTAATAATATATGTAGCCACCCATTCTCTGACCCATAATTAGTCATCAGTTAAGTTATCAGTTTTTTACCTTTACAAAGGGAGCGTGATACAATCGCACATCCATTTGAAAGTAAAGAGCTCCATTTAAATGGGACATTGATTCCCCCCCCACCCTCCCCCCACCCATTATTTGCTGTACTGAACATACGAAATAAGGTCAAGGTGACAAAATCACGTGCCGGCACTTGGCGTCTTAGAGTGATGGATAATTATTGAATTTCCTGCATTCGTCTGGTGGATATTAAATGTTGCCTAAAGCCGACTGTTGATTTGAATGGCGTTCGGTGTTCTGCAGGGCATTTTGATGGAGTGCAAGATAGTATCGATGGTAAACTTCAAAGCCACGTAGGCTTTAGGCAATCTGGGAATGACTCGAATTTCAAACTCCCCCCCCCTCCCCCCCGCCTGAGCACTTCAAGAGCTGCTAAGCTAAGCTGTCAGACCAGGCTGCCTGAGGTTTAAGTGAAAGTCGCCGCACAGCCCAGAAGGAACACGCACAGATTTACTACCACTCACGCGAGGGCCTTGTTCTGGTAAAGTCCATTGGAAGGCCCGAGCACCATTCACTGTCCATAGGGCGGGGTTAAAATGTGTCACGTGCTCAGGACTGGCCAATCAGAATGTTTCTATCTCATGAAAAGCCCAGAAACCCCAGTGATGATGCACGAGGAGTCTGCCGGCAGCATGTTCCTGTTTGGGGTAGGCAGTGACTCAGCACACAGACTGTAAAAAATGCACCAGTGTTGAGTGAGGATTACCTCTACACCCTTCAAACCTCCACACCCACCTACTCTGTCCACAGAGGAAGCTGAAATCACTGGCTGACCGGCTTTTTGGTAGATTACAGTATTTTCAGAGTCTTAGAGGCACAATTACCCGTGACATTCCAGTTTGGTTTAGCGTCACAAAACCATTAGCAGTGAGAGAATAATAAACGCCTTGAAAGGAAAAAAAATAAGAAACAAAAGAAATCTCCCTTCGGTGTTTGCAGCCGAAATACATCTCAGCTGAAGCCTGTGACACTGCGAAACATCAGCGATACTGTGAATCATTAGCTGCAGGTGACATTGAAACTGGAGCTGTCATGATGAGTTTCTGGCGCTCGGTGGCAGGTGACAGGGAGACCGTAACCCATTTATCCAGTAGAGGGGCGCAGTGAGCACTGCACAGAAGGCCAGGGACATCCCAGGACAGGATGCCAGTCTATAGAAGGGCATCCACACACACACACACACACACACACATACACACAGACACAGACTCACTATACTAAGCAATTTAGAAACTACAGCTTTACTATCCAAACAGAGTGGGTGGAATATAAGCGTCCCCCCCCCCACACAAGACCCTGTAGGTATTAGGCTACAGTGATGCCACTGACCCACTACGATACCCCATGTCCGATCTCCCAGAATGCCTAGGGGACCGACCTCTGCGCCTGCTATCTGATATTCACTACTCCCTGGTGAATTTCAGCTTTATACGGGATAGCATTCTCTATGTATTAAGCTGTAAGTCTGTATGCGCATTCATTTGTGAAGCTTCCTTCACTGCTGCCCAAAATAGTTGTGCCTTATATTGTTCCATGCATGGTAATTTAGTCCTGCTGTCATAAATTTTAATTGCTTGCAATAACTGTGAGTAAGAATCCATTTTAAGTTAGAACCGAAAGCTTTCCTGGCAGAAAGACGGCAAGCTGTGTGCAAATCCATCCAGCACCAGCGTCCTGACATGCACCCCGCTCTCAGAGAGCCAGCCAGGAGCCCGGCGGGGACCTGTCACGGTGCCCGCCAGCCATTTTGCGATGATGCTGAGCACCTTCAGTGCTTACAGCATCTTACCCCCTCACCAACTCACCAGCTGATGGGTGGCACAGGAGGAATCAGCTTCGACCGGCTTGTGATCGGCGTTTAAAGGACAGTCCCGCAGCCAATCCCAGCAGCTCGCCGAGCTAAGGCCCCCTTCTGGGCTTCTTGGCCTGAGGTTCGAGTGCTAGCAGCACCGCTCGCCAAGCAACGGCGGGATTCAGTAAGTCTCAGAAACTCCGTTCGTCATGCTGACGCCGGTAGCTGGCAGCCTGTCCGTCTTCGCAGTGCGAGCTGATTTGCTGTGGGCTGGGGATCTGATGAACATGTGTCTGGTACGTCAAATATAGAACCAGATATCCTCGGGAAAGAATAGAAATGTGCACTTACGAGTGGGTGTTTCCCTTCTGCCACCACTGGCAAGCATTTATTATAATTTTTCTTTTATTATTACTGAAATAGCAAATACACGTTTTTTTTGCCTTACGTACGTGATGGGATATTTGTCAGCAATTAAGGTTAATTACTTCCTCAATTTCAAATGTGACTGGCCTGGCTGCAGAGCATAGAAGCTGTAGTTGCTTCCATGTAAGGACAGAGGAACGTGTGCAACATGGCCTCAAGACTTCTGAAAAGTACTCCATCCCCGCAAAGCTACATAATCATGGCTGGTGCCTTATAAGCAGATGGTGACAGCCATAAAGACTAAGGTATCTCATCTTTTAGCTGTTTATTTACCAGTGCAGTTCAGATCCAATCAATCCCCTAATTAGTCCTGAATTATGACACAAGCTACAGTCCTCCTTATTTTGCCCATCAACAAACAAATCTTACGAATCTGTGTCTCCACAGTCACCGTCAACAACCAGAGGTGGGCATTTCAGGTCCAGAGAGTAAAAGTCCAGACCGGGATTTTGCTTCACCCAACCAGTTACTCTGTGACTGGGATTCATTATACTCAGCTGGTGGGTTGAAACAAAATCCTGATCTGGATTTACGCTTCCTGAACCTGAAATGTCCAGCTCTGTCAGCAACGCTAAACTTCAGCAGGCAGAGCTTAAGTTCAGAGACCATAAAGGGAGGCCGAAGATGCAATGGGACAGAAGGTCGACCATCAATGAGGTGAAGAACACCAGCCCTTCTGTACTTCCTCCATCCTGCTCAGGATGTTCCTCCTCACCATGTCTTCGTTTTGTTTATTTTTCATATTTCTCTCTGTACCTCTCCTCTCTCCCCTATTCGTCCTGTTCCCCTTTTGTTACACAGACTTTTATTCGGATGGTTACTCAGCTGTGGTTTGCCTCAGAACAATGGTGTCATTCTGACGGGCTCCTCAGCCGGCTCTCTGATAGAGAAAGCGTCGTCTTGGGAAAACAGTGTGCCTTCTCTGCCAGGCCTTGATACTGCATGTGCATTTCCCCGAACACTGTGTAAGACTAGCAGGTTCGCTGAATGCTTCACAGCTCCTGAGGCAGCGCGGCTGCCCAACAATACCACCTATTGTCAAGGCGGTGAGGATAACAATCACTGATTAGCCTTTCGGAAAAGGCCAAGGTGATTTTTACGCCTCACTTGTTCCGGTAGTCCTGATGTCGGCATTATTCTGAATGTGAAGTGTGCCTTTCTGGAGCTGAGTATTAATTCTCATTCATTAATTTGGCTGAGTATTTTGGTATATTTAATCAGAAACGTGGAGTATGTGGAATAATTTGTGGAATAATTCATTTGGGAAGCTTGTTTATTCCAGTTCATTGTAGGCTTGGTATTTACCACATGCCTACAGTGGCACACATACAAAGTCTATTTTATCTTTTTCTGTTTTTTTATTTTTATTTTTATTTTATTTCTTTGGCCAGTTATGTTTCACAATTCCAGCTCTAGTGAAACTCAAAGTCAGATGCAATTAACTCAGAAGAGTTTTGGCACATCTTATTTCCTGAAAAATCCATCCATCTTCCAGCCACTTATACTGCTGAGGGTCTCTCGGGCGCCGGGGGCCGGGGGCCTGGAGCCTGTCCCAGGTAGCTTGGGGAACAAGGCAGGGGCACAGCCTAAGCGGAACTCCAGTCCATCGTGAAGATTCAGACAATGTTATGTGACAGACTGCTTCGCCAGGACATCTGCACGAACAAAATCATTAAGTTTAGTATTGCTTTTTAATTAGTTGTACACTGATAAAATGTAAGCATGCTATGATACTGGCCGGGCTTACAGGCCAAGGTGACCAGGAACAAAAGTTCTGATTTATCCTATTGACTTGCGTGAGCAACTTGGAATACAGGAGAGCGTAGTGATCCATGGGTAGACAAGGGCTGCACCCAAAATTACCGCCTGTATCGTGAATGAGAAAACTCTGTAAACAGAGTGTGTTCAGTGAGATACTGACCACTCGGGGTATTTCTAGGTGCTCTCGACCCCAAACATTCACGCTTCCATGACTTAACCCGACACCTGTCCCCAGAGAGCCACTGACCAATTTATCTCCTATGAAGGTCACTTTTAACCGTGAGCCTCTTGAACGTAATTAAACAAAACCGGCAATAATCATTTTGCAGTTTCTAAGTGCCTGACATTCTTTTGCAGGGAATATGCAGTGAGCAGTAAAATTAGCATTGGTATTATGTATACTGATGAATTATTGACCGCAACTAGACGTCATGCTTGACCCTCCCATCGCTGATGGTTGCATCTCTAATCTGATTGGCCAGACTGCCTTACAAATCCACCCCTGTGGCGATACAAGGACCATCAGAGGGTATCAGCTTCCATTCCATGTGATATTAAATATTATCCATTTAATAGCTCATTTTCAGCCATTCTTCTTTATATATTTGGATTCTGAGCATTGCATCTCCTGGAGGTGTGGTCTAAAAGTGCTTTAGAATCTGGTTTACCATGTCAGAGCGCGTTAAAAGCACGGACTGCCCTGACCCTTAGATCAGAGGGGAGGTGCACGGTGCACGCCTGTGATTTGTCAGCAAGTGTGCGCTCAATCCTTGCAGATCATTCCAGGGGCCTGTGGGGCGGGGGGGGGGGGGGGGGGCACACTTTTGCTACATATGACTTTCTTCAGCTGGAAAGGAGCGGCTGAAAGTGAATTTAATGTCAGAGGTGGGGGGCTAATGGTGACCACCCCCCCCCCACGGCAGCGGCAACCTACCGGGCCCAGCAACCCTGAAGTCAGACAGGCAGGCACTCATCTAAACTGGCAAATTAATTCTTCCGCCTGAGCCTGCTGTTGCATTAATTCAAAGTGTATATGAAGGAACCATTTTATAACAAAACCTCAACAGCCTCTCAACGGTGACATAAGAGCGAGAAGAGCTGGATTGCTTCAGGTGTAAAAGCAAACAGCGAGAAATATGAATAAAATATGAATAGAGCTGACCAAACCTTACTAACTTGCATTTTAATCTTTTCTGTGTTTTATCATTGCTGTTTTATGCGACACCGTAAGAATGCTAATAATCTGGCAATTTTTTTCCCCACTTGTAGGCACTTTTTACCTCCGATGTCAGCAATCTGTCACGGTCTGACAGTACGCGTCTGCGATAACGAGCAGCCCCACATTTTAATGGCTATGAATGTAATTCAGGGGCTTTATAGAGTGCCCATGTTTACACAGCACTCCCCTTGATAGCAAGCAAATATATATATATATATATATATATGGAGGTGCTCGGATATGGGGGTGTAGTCGCGGAGCGAGCGAGGATCGTGGATCGGTACACCGTTCAGACGAAGAGTGGATCGGGCAGAGGGGACGCTGGGGGAAGCCGTGGGGAGAGCACACACAGCCGATGGATATCCTCGGTAATGAGGCGTGAGGAAGACACGCTCCCCTGCCTCAGAAGCTGGCACTGCGTGGCGAGTCATGTCCGCTAGGAACCCGGGAGAGATGGTGACTCAGAACCGTAGGGGATGACCGTCCTGAGAACATGGCCGTCATGGGCCGATTCCATCTGACTTTAACCGGGCTAAACTTAGCTAAAGGATTAGCAAACCCATTTTTTTTTTTAGTTTTTTTTTTTACAACCTGTGACATCTTATTGGACAAGCCCTGGAGGATGCGTGTTTGGAATTTTAACATGTATTCATTTCTCAGCACCTAAAAAATGATCATATAAGGCTGGACTGGGAATTTTGCCCTGGACTTTGGGGTCCCTCACAATAACATTTGCCAGCCCTCTCACCCATTGGCCCACTGGAAAGTTGCCTGGTATGCCAGATGGCCAGTCCAGCCCTGAAACAGCACCATTCACCACTTCCTTGAAAAATAAATATAATTATGGCATTTAAAACTGTTTATAACTTTATGAGGATTATTTGCTGTCATGGTATTCTGTTAATTACACCCAATCTGAGTTCAGTATGAGTCAGCTGGAGACGCATCGGCTTGATCCATTGGCGTCGAAGCTGGCAGTGGCAGTGGCAGTGGCGCGATGAGCGGATGGCCTGCGGGGGCTTTTGCCATGCAGTAATAAGGTGGCGAGGCCACTGGCTTGGGTGGTGTGTCGCTCTGCAGCTGGCGTCCGATACTGTTCAATGCCATTGTTCAGGTCACTGGGGGGGGGAGGGGGGGGGGTAGTACCCTGCTGGGTTTTATATTGAAGAAACCGGATCGGCGGGAAGCATGATGAGGAGGACAGCTGGCATGCCGAAATTTCCTGTGTGACGTCAGTTGGGTGCAAACATGCTGTTTGGTGTCCAATAGGGCTGAGGTGTATTCTTTGCTGGGGGTCCGCTGTGCCTCTGTGGAATCTCCATACTGCTGATGTACACACAGTGGAAATGACGTGCTGAGTCAGGCTGCTTTGGAAGTTCTGTACACACATGGACTTTTATGTAGAAATGTACTTTAAACATGACTGGCTGTGACCTTCTTTCCCAGCTGGAGCAGCTGGACGCTGGGAGAAAGGTTAGGGCCACATGCTGTGGGAGAAGCGGCCCGATCAGGGCCTTCGCGGGGCTGTGAAGATTTTAGGGTCAGTCTGCTGCCTGCAATTCAGAGGGATGGGGGGGAGGTTGACATTTCTGTTCCCAATGACAAACCCAGATGTATGTTCTGTCAGACCCCACAATCCCATACAGACCCCAAATCCAGCCTCCATTCCACACTGGGATTCGGTGTCTTTTCCACTTTCTTGTGTGCTCCTGTTCCTCACATGACCATGGCTTCCTTCCTGTTTTGCTCCCCTGTTGACTTAATTAAGCTCACTTTACCTCCCCCTCCCCCCAAATACATCCCCTGCTTCTTCCTCCCATCACACATCTCTCTTTGCGTCCTGCCCGGAGTGATTCAGACCCAGACGGTCTCCTATAAATGTATAAACCAAAAAGGAGGATTCAATATCGACTTCATAAGTTAGTGCTATTACAGGCTATCCAGTCAGAATGGAAATCCAAATTGATTTATTATGGAAAAACCTAAATATATTTAATTGCACAAAAAGCAATACAGTCCATTTCTTCAGTGTAATAGCTGTTCCATGAAATGCGAAAATATTGGAATTGAAAAGAGTTTTGATGGCCTTGAACATAAGCGATGGATAAAATTAGATTCAAGCACTGTCGTAGACATTGCTTTTAACAGAAACACAACATCAGCCCAGAATAAAGTGAAAGCAGCTGCCATTGGCTGCCCAAATCTTTGGCCACCTAACTGGCTATGAGTCATCGGCAGGTCATACCAGAACCCATTTAAACGGGTTTGACACAGGTAGGAGGAGCACAAGACGCAGAGGAACAGCACGGTTACACGCTCCACTGCCGGCTTCCTTAGGACCTGCTTAATTGGCTGGTTATGAGGGTGGCCAGCAGGTCGCTGCTTAAGACCAACAGAGGGAAACCTGCTGATTAAGCAGGATAATAAATGCAATGAATCTTTCTTTGTGTAATAGTATTCAGTTGTATCAATGTTGGTAAACTGCACACCATCAGCAGAGAATGAAAAAATAAAGAAAAACAAATAAAATCACAGCATTGCTTTAGCAAAAGCAGCTGTTTACCTGTAGCTTTTATTATTATTTTTGTTATTATTATTGTTATTATCATTATTGTTATTGTTAGGATTATTATTATTGAACGCTAAATAATTAAGGAAGGTGATGATTACAGGGGATTCAAAGAAATTCCTTTAAATAGGAAATAAAAACCTCATTGAGATTCCAAAATCATGCCATTTAAAACTGCAGCAATAACAATATTTCAAATAATACTGTAATTAGACTGTCGGGAACATTATATTTTCAGCTGTTTATCCTTTCTTATATTAAGTAATAATAGTATCGCTATTAATGACTAATAAAATCACTCCAGTTAAATAGTTCACTCTAAAACAAGTATTTAATATACCAAGATAAATCTTAAAACCTTATTTTGTTCACCGTTGTCAGAATTTGTACTGCATTTTATTTTATTGTATATACTGTCACGTCCTCGGATTTCGGAATTCTATGCCTCCGTGACCCTAACTGCGAATTCGGCCAGTCGATTCCCTGTCAATTTACTGGGTCTCTGGGTTTATGTTTTGATTTATACAGAGTATGTTTGTTTTTTAAGTGAAATGTTTCACATACGTTTCAATTGGTCACTGACATCGAACAATGCAATCTACATTAAAACCTAGCATTCATTTCTAGAAATTAGGCCTCCAGATTTCACTGAACTTCCCTAAAATGAAATGCGCCTTTATTTCACATTCGAATCATGCACCCCACAACCTTTTCCAATTGAAAAAAAAAATTCAATTCACATTCAAATTACATGAGTATGGAAGCATTGACTAAAAGTTCTAAACTGACCACAACTCAGTGAGCTCACTAACCGATCCACTCTGAAGCATTCACTTTCTTACAGTATACTTTTACTTTTGCGTTACGTCCTGGCAGAGATCCGCACTCTCATTAGCGGAGTCTTACCATAGGTTTCCAGTTAATTATAAATGTTTATCTGTCTGTCTAAGTTCCCCGGAGCACATCCAGTGCACATCCAGTGCGCATCCAGTGCACGTTTCTGATGACCCTGGTTCCTATCCCAGTAAGTACTGGCCTAGAGGATGAAAATACCCTGGGCAGGATGCTGTGGGTAATTAAGAGCCAAGATGTCACCTAACCACATGTTTTTGGGCTGTGGGAGATGCCAGGGGATGCCCACGTGTGAACTCAACACACACGGAAGCAGGGGCGGGAATAAAACTCACAACCATCAAAGTGTGAGGCTGCAGAACTACCCAGAGTGCCTCAGAATGCTTATGCATTTTATCATTTTTATTACCTTTGTTATGTCATTTCATTGAAAGTTATGACCTTGGCAAAGAATGCAATTGACCATAAAGTGAATTAATTGTGCAGGACATGAAGAAGCCTGCACTCAAAGAGCCGGCTGGGGATTTAGAAAAAGCAGGGCCCTTTGAGGGAAGGGTCACATTACCTTTCTACACCACGACTCTAAGCTGCCCTGTGAGACACAGCCGGGCTGCCCTGGGAGGAGCTTCATTGTGTTTTAGCTGGCTGAGAGCAGGTTAATTGGCTCTGCGACTCCATCGCGGTTCCTCTGAGAAGGCGCCGTGTCCTGTGAAAAGTAAATGGCTGCATCCAGTATTACGTTACATTATTTATCAGTCTGGCAAATGTCCTCATCTGAGATCATATAAGCATCCCAGGTCTAACACATCTCCCATTTATAGTTCTCCTGTTGAGTTTTTACTGAATCCATTCGGGGGTAAAGTGGCCTGTCCGGGACTGTAAACCTGAGCCTGCAAATGGTGTGAGAGGGTGACTGGCTGTTGCTCCACATTACTGCTCTTTACACCAGCACTGACATTGAGAAACACACAGAGGTAACTCTGAGGGTTAGTGCTGCTTAAGTTTTATATAGTCACTAAATACTAAGGGTAGTATTTTCTTCTAGGGTGTTACAGTGAGCCAGGAGCCTCTCCAAGGCAGGAGACACCCTGGTCGATGGAGCAGAATATCATTCTTGTCATTGAACACAGTGGATGCAGTAAGATTCCCAGTTTCAGGAAACAATTCTTTTTTTAAAATTAACAGCTCAGGAGAAGTAAATCTTAGGCCTGTCACATTTATGTTTATGGCTGCTGCGTCATGTTTTGGTGGAGAGGAGTCACCGGTTTTCGTGGGCGTACAGCGTCGTGCCCTGTCCAAGGTGCTGAATCAACTATTTTAAAAGTTCTTGATTCGGGAGCGAATTACACCTTTCCTTTACTCACAGATTGAAGGCGTCTCTCAAAACTATTGCGCTCGCTGTCTTCGTGGGTCATTAATGATAGGCAAGCATTCAAATGATTTTCTATTAGTCCGCTAATTATGAGGAGAGATCGGTCGTGCATTTCGCGATTCGCCATTTAAAAGGCGTTGCTCCGACTGCTTCGTCACTCGGAGGCGAGTCCCGGACGCGGTATAAAAGGCGTGTCCTGCTATAAAAGGCGGCCCTATAGTGAGTGTTTGCGCGGAGCGCTGGCGATCCACCTTTCGGCTGCGGCGGAGAACGATCGCAGCCCTGTGATGCTCTGTAGCGGGGACGCGGGCAGCTGGATAGCCTCAGCCCGCATCGTTCACCACGCCGGATTCAAGATAGCACTTTGACATCCCTTTGCCATCAGTTTTTATTCTGGATTAATCTTTCCTTGCTTTGGATTCTGTAGCAGCAACTCAGGTAAGGAGTTATTTTATTACAAGATATGTTATATATAACCTCATAAAACAAATGCATATAACTAATAATAGTTACTTCTGATATATTTAAACTTTTTCATCATATGTTTTAACGATATATGTGCAATACATTTGCAATGGTGTGGCCACAGCTGGTGGGACAACCGTTTATTTCTAGTATTACCTTGAATGGTTAAATTACCATGTCTGTATGTAAAAATAATGACGATCGGATGGTACAATTAATGATTCTTATCCAGCAAAAAAGGGTGAGATGACTTAAGATGTTAAAAGTGAAACCGCTTCTTAAACCTGCCGGATTTCAACTCAAAGACAGTTCTTCCTTTGTACCCTCACGTTACTCATCGGTAATAGAAAGTGGGGCAGATTTTTTGGCTGGGTGTGTATACGGCTGATCGGATAAAGACTGCATAGATAATTCGCTTTGAGGAAATTTGGGGAAGAAAAAAAAAACATCAAAACACTCATACCCACGTTCACACACAAAGCGGCCACATATATAACACTTAAACACTTATACACCACACGTATACATGGGGGACACTTGACCAAAAACGCGCACATACGCGCCTTTTTCTTTTTTAGTTATGGGGAAGCAGGTTATTAAAGCCTAAACCGTCCCGTGTCTAAGCACAGCCAGCAGCGGCGAGTGGGGGGGGGGGGGGGGTACAGGAGGCTCATGTCAAGTAACCACTGGAGCGTTAAAAGTCAGCCAGCACAGCCCTCTTTGTCCGCTGTTTTTATTTTTAATTTCATTGATTATTTTTTTCCAGTATAAAACACATCACACGCTTTTTTTATTGCGGCGTCGATGAAATACAGGCAGGATTTTAAGCCCGGGATGAAGGCGCTCGTGTTACGGTCCTGAGCACCGCGCGTCGAAAGGCGAAGGAATAGGAAATATAATAAGCTGTTTCAGCTTTAATTTGCGAAATTACAGTTTATCGAAATCGGTGCGCGAAAATATCAAACGTGCCTGGTTTACTTGCAATCATTCAGACGCTTAAGCGGAGTAAAAATATATGTAAATATGTTTTTCCTAGCACGTTTCGCGTCTCCCTGCGGGCAGGACACGCTGCCCCCCCGGGATCAAACGGAAAGTTGAAATCCCCGGTATCGTAAGCAACCTAGCCAAGCACTCCATTAATATCGTGCATCCTGCGACTTGATGTATAAATGAAAGTGTCCTCTTCAGTCGGAGGCCATTTGATCCCGGTGGAATGGGATGAGAGCATCACTGTAGGAGGCAAGAAGAGTTTATCAAAGACTCCCAGAGTGACCAAACCAAAAGAGGCACGGCATCAATAAATTAACAGCAATAGAACCGATTTTGTTATCTATAACCATTGTGTATTTACTGCACACCCGAGCACAAGTACGTTCTTAAACACCTTGGAATTTTTCAAGTATGTAACTAGCAACGTAAAACCGGATTTTGTTAAAGATGTTGAGATATTACCATCATTTTATGAGTTCTCACATCATTAGTAGCTACATTAAACAGGCTACATTTACAATGTCGTAATTGTAATTATTTCTGTAACGCTTAGTGAAAATGTCAATGACATAAAATTTGTTAAAAAAACATACCGTTCTCGAAACGTGCACTACACACATGGGCCCATGCTGTGCCCGATTACTCTTGGTATTATTTCATTTAATTGTTGTTGATGATTGTATTTAAGTATTTATCGGTTTATTCAATTTCAGCATGGGAGCCTTTAAAGGGATCGATTACGCGTCAGTGTGGCTTTCCGTGACCGTCGTGAATTGACAGACTTTGTAGTCATCGTGCTGTGCTTTAGTACAACATCCCGAAAGACGGAATGAACTATTTTTGCCCCGAATTAGACATTTGTTACAGGAATATGTAACATAATTTTCCCTTTCATGATTTATTTTGAAATTATTTTAAGATTTGGATCATTAAGTTTTGCCCTCCTCATTGATTTGCAGCTATATTGATTTGTGTCTCATTCCTCTATCACTAGTAAATGAAAATAAATGGAAATACTATATATTGTCAGTTGGCTGAAGTTAAAATACATTTCCCGTATATAAAAATTATATTTTTATTATATTACATTATTTTGACGGTTTAAAAATTAAAGTGAGGAAACATAATTAGACAAGTACGCCGGGAAAAGATCCAGAGGATTTATTTTATTTATTATGCAGGTGTTTGGGCTAGAAGATTAAAAAACAACCAGGCATCAAAGTAAAGATTGGAAATATGTGAATCTGCTGTAGGGGTTCCTGACATGGCGGCATCTGGGCTGAATTTCTCCTTACGTATCCTGGGCTGTGATGTCATGGAAAGCCAAGCATACCTGAGCCAGTGGTCGACAGAAGCAATTAATAGACTCAGATCGATATTATTTGTAAGTTTTGGTCTGCAGTTTTTCTGGCATTTGTTTTTGTTTTATACTACAATTTTTGTACATGCATACAATTCACTCATGGATGTGTCACGTGTTTAACAGTTCGCCGTACACGTGCAAGCAGACCATCTCTGACAGTATAGATGTAACATGTATCTAATTCACTGTAATGAATACACTTACTGGCCTTTATTACAAAACCCACGCTTTGCATAATGACGTTAAATCTGTCCTGCACCCTTTGGCTCAAAATAAGATTGAAGAGCGATGCTAACGCCATAGAGATTAAATTTACAGTTTTATGGCAAAAAACCTGGTCCGGTAGAACTATTGCTCAGGTCATGCATAGACTTGATTGTTCATTGACAGGTTTAGTGCAAAGAACAAACCCAAAGAGAGTCACTTATATGTTCATGTGAACGTAAGGCCTGATGTAACAGAGCTGTGGTAAAAAGACGATAATGGTGGATGTTGCGTGTGGCCGAGTGTCACATGACCTGCCATTTCCAGCACGAATACCAAAGACCCACCTGCGTCAAATGAATAGTGTGCGAAGACAATCACATGCTTCGTAAACCTTTGCCCGTTTAAATACATTAGGCATCTACAGACTTTTCCTTGAAACCTGGAACTTAATATATACTAATGGGAATATTTTAATGAATATTTTCCCTTGATCTCACCATTCTAAGAGGATCAGTCGTGTGATCTGTGTTTTTTTTTTCCTACTCTGACAAATTGATTGCCAGTGCCGTCTATAAGAGTCACATTGTCTAAACAGAAGAACAAGCAGGTGCCGTGGTTATCGGTTCGGAGAAAAGGGGGGCTGCCCGGCAGGTCATGTAATCGCAGCGAGGCTGACATGGTGGGCAGTGTACCAGGGCGGCCATGTTGAAAACACCGTAACGGTAGCTGTGGTTTTCTGTCAAGGCGGCCCACATGAGAAATAAAATCTAGGGATGTACGGAGAGAGCAATCGCCCCACCTCGCTTCCAGCAGCTCATGTCGTTGGTCACTATTGTTTCCTGCCTGATGTGCACCTTAATAACTCAAAAGACGAGTCCCTCATGCAATCTGAGGCTGCATTAAGCTACAGAGCTGGCTGGAGTCTGCTTACAGTAATATCTGACATAGGTCTCACATTTCTCTGTTGTGTATTCTGCTTGGGGGACGGGGAGTAATCCAAAAGTGGAACACCATCGGCGAAATTACGCACCTCGACTGGGATCATGGAAAGCCGTGTTTTGTCTGGAGCGACTGGGGGCAATCACAGGGCACGCCTTAGGCTGTGTAGCTTCCCCGGCCGATTCTTCCACACCATGGTTGCAGAGAGAGGAGCTGGACAGGGAGACTAACATGGATATCAATTTACAGGACTGAATAGCTCCGTGCTTAATTTATGTCAGCTGCTCAGGCCGGGTGGCTCCAGCGACTGGATTTGTCCTCAGTGCCCGCTCAGCTTAGTGAGAGTACACGCAAGGTTATTATTGCCAGCATATTATTTATACCCTCCCCAGGCAGATGGTGGCAAAATGGGGGCCTCCTGGTCAAACTCCTCAAGTGTGGGTCTGTAGTACAGTATTGCCGCACTCACATTCTCTGGGCAAGCCTCTTAACCTGAATTGCCTCAGATACTTTCTTCCTGCTTTGAAAGTGTCCCCGCAAGCGCATTTGCTAAGCTAAGATGATAGGATAATATAATAACAAGATAATAACAACATCAATGCTTGCCACATCCCATTTAATGGCTGTATTATGTCCAGAAAAAAGGGCGAAAAGACAATAATTCTTACACGTAGCAACAGTTTAAGTGCTCAGATGATGATAAGCCTGTTAAAATCTTCAGTAACGCTTTACATTAACTGCACCTTCATAATGCATTCATTATGCGTTCATAGAACATTCAGCGCTGCTTCAAAATGTTCATATGCGCAAATGTGCATTCATAGAACATTCATAAACAGCATGCAAGTACATAAAAACATCCTAACATCACTTTACAGCTTAGAATATACATTTATAACAAACATTACATAATTATACACTTATAATATTTGTTATTATTATATAATGTTTGTTATTAATGTATATTACGGCTGTTAAGGGATGTTAGGATGTTAAGGTATACATACATGATGTTTATGAATGATTTCTCAATACTTAGTGAATATATTATGAAGGTGTACTAAACGTTTTATGAATCCAATATAAAAGCATTATGAAGGTGTAGTTAGTGTAAAGTGTTACCAAATCTTATTTCAAATAGTTTGGACACTGAAATGCAAATGTGAAGTGACTGGCGAACAAGTAGCTGAACAGGTGGTACTGTAGTTAAGGAAGTGCCTTTGGCACCGGAAGGTTATGGGTTTGAATCCCGAGTGAAAAAAGACACAGGTGAGGAAATGCGGCTAAAAAAACTTGCAGGTTTTTCTGCTACTCAGATAAGTATCTGCAGCCGCAAGCTAATTAATAAATTTTATAATAAACTCTCAATATTCTATTGAAGGGCAAATCAACAAGTTTGATTCAGTTTTTTACCCTAGTAAAAAAGTAAGAGGTTTGCACTTGAACGTTTTTCACATTTGACCGGCGCAATCTATAAATGAGTCATATAAACAGAAGAGAGGAACGAACAAAGCGCATCGGTAAATAAGTGGTGGTGGAGCTGTGCTCAGTGGCGGAACAGGAGTAGGTGGGCATTTGTTGATTGTAATGCTCTTTTTCAATTTGATTTCCACTACAAGCTTTTATTTCGCTGTCAGATACATAAAGGAGCCGCGTGGCTGACTGACAGACTTTAATTGCCGAAGGATTAATGTGGCTAAGTTGTGAAGGGTAGCAACAATACGCCAATATCAGGAACCTTCTTCATACATTTGAATACTGAATTCTGTTTTATTTCCAACTAAAGAACAATCAGTATATAAAGAAATGGCAGTAAAGTTTGCAGTGAAATGGGAGAAAAACTTTCCGCTAGCATTATTGTGCAACAATATCAGTTATGCCATATTCAGCCCATGCCTACAGTTGGTGAATGTTATTTTGTCTGCCGTTAATAATGATTATTTTGTCTGTCTTTGACAGCGATGGCAATTTGGCAATCTTGGAGCGGACACGCATATCTCGGAGTTCAGAGTACGCCGAAGCCAACATGAGTGACTCTTTGCTAACCCAGAACATGCAGAGAGATGTCTCAATGCAAGCCTGTCGGATCTGCCTGTGGAACGTCAACAGAGAAAACTGAGGATTGAGGTCTGCTTCTGACTGGCGGACTTTCGACCCCGTTCTCTCCTCACTGATTTCTTGTTGGAAAATAAAGCCCCTTGGCCGTTTCCCTGTGACCGGATCTTTTTTTGGATTTCAATGGCCTCAGTTTGGTCGCCTGTTGTTGCTACACCCCTCCGGTCCTGTCAAGAGGGTTCTGTATTGTGAGCAGCATATACTGTGTGGACGCTGTGGGATATATTTTGGATATAACACCCTTTGA
Organism: Brienomyrus brachyistius; assembly: GCF_023856365.1. Classification (NCBI taxonomy): domain Eukaryota; kingdom Metazoa; phylum Chordata; class Actinopteri; order Osteoglossiformes; family Mormyridae; genus Brienomyrus; species Brienomyrus brachyistius. The sequence continues at coordinate 14,457,134 of NC_064551.1, read as the reverse complement.
GCCAAAGCGAAGTCAATGGTGTCGTGCTGTTAAGGACTCCTGCACTCCCCTCCCCCACCCTGGCCACGTGCTTTACAATGAATCCCATTGGTTTCTTGTTCCAGGTGCAGTTCATGATCAGTACTTTGCTGGGTCTTTACGTGGGCCTGGAGTTCCCGGGAGCCCCGGGGCAGTGGGCCCGCTATGTGCGCTGGGATGCCAGCACCAGGAGTGACCTCAGCTTCCAGTTCAAGACAGACGTATCCAACGCTATGCTCCTCTACTTTGATGACGGAGGCTTTTGCGACTTCCTGCAGCTGATGGTGGCAGAGGGGAAGCTGCAGCTGCGGTTCAGCATCGACTGTGCGGAGACCACCGTCACGACGGACCGCAGGGTCAACGACAGCAACTGGCACTTCGCCACGATCAGCAGACACAACCTGAGGACCTCGCTGCGGCTAGACAGCGAGATCAAGGCGGACGAGGTCAAGCCTCAGCGGCAGTTCATGAAGATCGTCAGCGACCTCTTCCTGGGGGGCGTGCCGCTGGACATCCGGACGGCCGTACTCACGCAGCCCCAGATCAAGGAACAGCCGCCGTTTCGTGGGATTATCACGGATCTGAAGTACGGCAACGTGATGCCCAAACTCATCAACAGTCATAGGGTGCGTTTGGACATGGAGGGCCTTTGCGCGGAGAGCCCTTGCGCCAATGGAGGGATCTGCTCCGTGGTGGAGGGGGAGATGGTCTGTGATTGCACCAGCACAGGATACATAGGCCGCTTCTGCGACAAAGGTGAGCACTCATGTCCTACCTTGTGATCTGCAGTCTTTTGTTTAGCGTTGAAGGTTTAGCAGAAGGATATCCACTCCTTTAGGCTTTCTAGGTAACAGCAGGCCATGTAAACCAAGGATTTACATAGCACAGCATTTTCTGCAGGCTCATATTTGCAGGCATTGACATGTGCTCTGACCTCCATTGGTATGGGAAGAAGAAAGACCTCTGTGTTTCTAATCCTAACCCGGTGAGAAGGCGTTCTCCCCCTTCTGCTGCTTCCCCGGAAGAATCTCGTCTGCTCTTCACACACCGGTGAACACACTGACGGCCTTCTCTCCATCTCTCCTGCTTTCCCTTACTTCTGTCCTGGCAATTTTGCTTGATTGTCACAATCATCTTTTCTGCTGTCTTTGTCCTGCACCTTATATGGTTAAAGCAGAAATCATCTAGACCAAAGTCACGGCCTGTGTTTTGCGTGAAGCATAGTCAATGGATATATTTTCTCTCAGAAAACAACATGCAGCCACTGACTTTTACCTTTATTCTGTGTATTTTCTTGAAGATCCTTGCGTAAATGTGCCGATTCCATGTACTTAGCTATTCTGTGCATTTCACACTCTCTCAGACTGTGCGGGTTGCAGAAATATCACATGAACAGCTCTTTTCACCAGGGTGATAAACCTGACTACTGTGCACTTCTGGAAGTTTTCCGTTATCAGAACCCCACCTATGGATTATATTCACTCTTCAGCTGTTCTTTCCCTGCCACTTTCTACCATCTCCCGCCTAATATACATCTGGACAACCTGGATCAATGTTTCTGATCTCGTTAAACCTTTAGAGGTTTACAATGGAAGTTAATTTCTCATGTTATGCAAGTTGAAACTAATACTGATAAGAATCTGACTAATTTATTACTAACTTTTATAAAAGTGATACCCGATGATGTTTATTACAGAATGCATTGTAGGAGGAGGTCATTAGATCCAGCCTTACGCAGCATGTTTAAACATTTGACCAAATAAATTTCTGTTACTGGTTTATCTTTACATTGAAATTCAACATGATGCTCACTGCTGGAGTTATCACAAGCTGGGCACTACCTGCGACCGGCCTGGCTTATGTGCCAGACATCTGCAGCGGATTTGAGCTAAGCGCCCGGGCGAGTGACATCGCCTCCTGCTGGACCGGGTGCCAGCACGTCAGTCAAAGAGGCAGTACCCCAGTGACTGGCTACAGCAAAAGACCCCTACCCATCAGCACCATCCCTTTCTGCATCGACCATACTTTCTTTCCTTGTCCGAAAATAACTGCCCTTTTGCTAAAGACATATGTGATGCAGGTACAGTACCTGGGTTTTCTTGTGTGTGATGTCATCGTATGCAGGTTGAATGCTCTTGTTCTCTTTTCCAGGAATTGAGTACCTCGAAAAATTTTTTCCACGCCAACATTGAAAGTGAAATTAGCAACATTACAGCCTTACCGGATATGTTCAGATCCCGCAGGCTTTACGGAAACACGAAGGCGCAGGCTGGTCTGAACACGACCCGCGTCATCTGCTCTTCTTAATACTGCTTCTGTTGTTATGTTGACTTTCTTACTGTCCCGTTTGTCACGTGCCGTCCCGCTAAGATGCAGTATCTTTACCGTGTTATGGGAAGACACGCTCACCTTGTGTATTCATGTACCTCTGAATATTTTATTATTGTCACCTCTTCTTAATATACGGGCTCAGAGAGCCTGACAGGAAAGGATATTGCATCTGAAACACGGAGAGACGTCCTCAGATAAGACAAGATGAACAGTCCTTGGCTTCCTCTAACTGTTTCCTAATGACTGACGCAAAGTGGTCCTTACTTCTGTCGACTGGGAGACAAAGACGACAGCGTGATGAGACTTTATCACGGGGTGCTGTTTCTGCCGCGGACTCGCCCCTTCCAGGCCGCTGCCTTTGCTCAGGTAGTGCCGTAGAGGCGGCCAGACTCTCTGACGCGGACACTCTGCTGGGGGGAGCCGGTAGGCTTCGTGTGTCTGGGGCTCCAGGGCTGATCGCGGCAGTTCCTCCAAGGGCCACGCCTAAGCAGCAGGGCCGCCCTGGCTGCAGACCCACGGGCGGTGGGAGGCCTCTTTAACTAAACGAATCAATCATGCCCTATTGCATTGCCTGGTTGGCTCACTACCACCCTCTAGTGTGGGCGGAATAAAGCCAAATGAGAGAGTATGTCTGGCGGCGCTCGACTGCCAGCATCGATTCCGAGGGCTTCCAGAAAAAGATAACCTCCTTTGCCAGAATGCTTCCCATATATGACGATGCCTGAGGGTTACATCAAAGATATGGAAAATGTGCGCCGTACGTGTAAGACACGCACAAGCACTAATCTGGAAATGAGAAGCAGGAACTGCAGTGAAGATGGGTAACTGGCAGTTCACAAATATGAGGGTGGGGAGATGGATAATTGAAGACACATTTTCTAGTAGCGTTCTTCAGCCTAATGGGAACAATAAGGAAGCGGACCAGCCCAGAAAGTTTCACAGATTAAAGGTTGTTACTGTAGCTGTCAGCGACGCTATGAAACAGCGGAAGAATAGGTAGTCACACCTACAGATGGTGAACTCACTTTATCTAATCCAATAAAAGAGAATTCAGCCCGTTTACAAGTTCCCGGGAGAGTGTGCATTAAAGGCACTTCTCCCCTTTGGATCAGCAGTCATCCTGACACGCTCAGGCATTTCCGAAAACAGACAGATGGCGGAAATGGCCTTGGAAACATTCGATGGGTCGGAGGCGTCTGTTTACCGAGGGGAATGATTGAGTCGGCCGCAGCGAGAGGCGACTGTAAAGCTGCGTAATCCGGGGACAGATTAAAGCAATAAACATTTGGCTATAAAACACATGTTTAATCCGCAGGCCCTACGGGGATAATATAGCATTAGTGGAAGAGCCCACATCTAAGTCAAAAATGATCCATTCTGCTTGCAACACATCAGTGTTTCTGTTTAAAAATACAAAACCAGTAGTTAGACGCAGATATTAATAGCAGACAGATTTAAACATAAAGTAATAACGATGTTGTAAAATGCTGTAAGTACTCTAAATATTATAAAATCAAGTTAGAGCATGAACAGCAGGTGAACCATTACATAAAAGCAGAAACTCACTGAAAATTTGGCCGGCAGAGTGTTAAAAGAATGAGGGAGTATTCTGAGAGCTGAGCTTTCAGGATTAATGTAATATACTTCGAGAAATTGACAGTTACAGTAATCTCGCTTTGGAAGTAGGTCATCGAGAAAATAAGGAGAAAAAAAATCTTGCCTGATTGAAACTGATTTTAAGTTTGCAGTGTGTTGAGAGTGATGCGCAGAATTCAGCACTGCGTGGAAAAAAGAGGGATTAAAGCTTAGTGAACTTTCACTGGATTGGGCGGCGTCTGGTCACATGACTGACGACATCTTGAACTTCTTATGTTGGATTTATATGACTTAAAATTGGACGCTGTGCTGCATAACCTATGATTTGGATGCTTAGATAACTGGAATGAGTGCATGCAGAACACATAATGATATGTACCCATCCAGTTTAGTCAATATTGTTATAGCTACTTAAACATTTTACTTCTTCCTCAAACACAATGCTTCTTGTGAGGGACAATAATGAGTAACTGTAAAGGTCATTTAAGGTACTGCAGACTTGGTGTGCAAGTTTGGTCCCTGCTTAAAAAAATCAGCAACAAAAAATAATTATGTGGCAAAGCATCACTCATGCTGAGTTACCCTTTGAGCAAACCTTGCCTCTTCGAAACCAAGGTGATTAATAATATATCAGTGATTACCAGGCACAATGTTTAATTAAGTCAATAATTACAGCCTTATTTCCTTCCTTAATTAGCTGTTTACAAAACAAGATGAAATGTATGAGATCTAAGATGAAAGAGTATCTAAAGACAAAAAAAATCTTTTGCTACAAGTTTCAGTTTGATTAGTAGAAAAGAAGATTTGGGTGGAAGTATATATATTTGATACTCATTCTGTTTTGCAAATAATATTTTCCTTTTCCAGGCAAGTATTAATGCCTGGTACACTTTAAATGCTATTTTTTATTTATCTGTTCTTCAGAAAGGCAAAGGCAGGTTGGGTAACATTTGCAAAAGGTCACTAACACATTATGCAAACATAAATAAATCTGTTGGTTTTGTGCATTTCGTATGCATGGGCCTCCCAGAAGAGAACAGAGGAGACCTGTACGAGGTGCCGGGGTAAGCCGTTGATGTGTCCGAGCCAGAGTGGTCCTGGGACAGCCGACAGCAGCAAACCTTGTGCTGCTTCCCCAAGAGTACGATGCGTAGGGGTCTGATTCCGCAGCAGAAACTGGGCACCCAGGGGTAAAGGTCTGGGTTAATCGCTTATACACAAACCCCACAACAGCATAAATCCAGCCACCCAATGGGAGCCGGCCGCAGTGCCTGCTCGGATTTATGCCATTTCCGTGTATGTGGGGCACCTTGTGCTACGCCAATCACGGAATATTCCCACCCAATATTCCTGGAGGTGGTCAGGAGTGCAGCGTGTCCATGATCTGGCTCCCCGCCAACGTGGGACAGATTCCATGCAGGTGTTCGGGAACATGCACGGCGCTGCGGCTGCTGCTTGCATGGTTGCAACTGTGTGGTGTTTTTTTTTTGCATGGTAGCCATGCAAAGAATAGTGCCAGAGTGAGTCTAACACTGGGAATCTTTCCTTTCTTGTTTTTGTTTCATCCCCTTCTGTTACGGAACGTGCATCAGATGAGAAGAGCACTCCAGGTGAGTTCTGAAGATAATGGTCAGGAACAGGCCTAATGACTTTTATCATTATTATTAATATTACTACCGTATTACTATTATTATTATTCTGATTGGGAATTAAAAACCCAGTAGTTCACAGAAATGAAACAATATACGAACATTATTCAAGAAACACATCGGTGTTAATCTGCGCATACACTGCACAGCACTTCATTATACTTATCAATGTGTAGCCATGCTTGTAAGGTCCATACTACGACACTGTGACTTCCTAGATGCAGGGGAAGGTTTTCAAGTCATTTGAAAACGTCCCATTCAGTGTGATGGATACCATGCTTGGCTCTTTGGCAAAGCATGTGATGCTACCACAATACTAAGCTGTATTGGTGAGCGTGTTTAAAGTGTTTCTCTATCGATCTCTCTCTATCTCTCTCTCTCTCTCTCTCTGCACCTCTACTTCCAAAGGTTTTCTACACTTGATGATGGCCGATCAAGGTATGCTCCTCCTACTGATCCCTTTTCCTTCCCGCCTGCATGCCACTCAGCCTGCGATTGCCAATGCATGATTTTGAGTCGAGGTTATCGATGCGTTCCTGCTTATCGATATTTGTGCCTGTGGGCTTTGAAGCTGGGGTGTTGCAAGTGGTTACGGGTATGCGAGGGGCTTGTCTGCTTGCTGTCTTGCAACTTAGACTTCCTCTCTTTCCAGGATGAGCTGCATGTACGCTGGTACCTTCAGAGCTCACAAAAAAAATGCATGACTTTCTTTTACGACAGACTGTCACAGCCAACATAACAAAGCGAGGGATCTGGAAAGTTCCTTGCGGAACAAACAGTGTGTCTTTCTTGCCGTAGCCGTAACCCACTTCGGGTTGGCCTCGTATCGCATGTGAAGTGTGCCTTGACCCCCCCCTTGCTGTGCTTTAAGCATGTTGGGCTGAGCGCCTTTCCCCCAGCCACCTTGATCTTCACTATGTCGTATCTCTCTTGTACCCTCTCTTTTTTTTTCCCCTATGGCTATTCGACTGTGGATATCGTTTGATCGTTTCCTCGCCGAACCTCCCTGTCCATCTCTGTAGCTAAAAGAAAAGGTACAGTCCTCTATCTCACTATTCCCGTGAGCTGGCCGGTTCGTTTGCAGCAGCCTTCCTGTGCCCACGCTGGCTAATATGTTTACAGATTTCCGTGCAATGCTTTTATGCTAATGGATTCACCAGAGAGGCGTTTCTGTAGCGGAGTGCGTGATTAAATTAGCTTTAAATTAAATGAGCGCTAGTAGGATGAGCGGAAACAAAGTGCAGTTCTGGTTCTGGGGGAAATCTTTAAAAGGCCACGTTTCTCTCTTTGTTTGGAGCAGCGTGGGCTTCAGTAGGAGCTTGATGGTTACGGGTGTTTTTAATTATTTATTCATTTCTTCTTTTCTTCTGCTGTGATTATTCTCATTTAAAGTTTCTGGTGGGAAGTCTGGAGATTCTGAGTGCTGCACTGTAAACTGTGACTGAACATTTTACCGCCATTTTCCAGTTGATTTTCTGTTCTCGTTTTAGTTGTTTTGAAAAGTTTCGTCGCCGCAGAGGAGACTTCTGTTGGTGTTTTGAGGCTTTCTTGATTCAAAAGGCAAAAATTAGCTTTGAAAACACTGCTTGCTGATATTATCTGTTAAACTTGAACAGATGACCAAGCTATTCTGCTTCAGTGTATATTCACAAGAAGGCTTTTCTTAAGGAGCTCATTTGCAGGCTTTCAGTGGCTTTCGAGTAAAGTTCATTCTTAAGTGTCACGTGGGTAAAGAAAATCTAATGCCATTGCCAGATAAGTCCTTGTATGTGGATTCAGTCTGGGTCTTGTCCTCTCCTATTGTGATCAGGTAATTGATTATGACAGGGGAGACTTTAAGTGTATTCTTGGCCTACAGCTATGCACAATGTTACAGACTAATCAGAACCTGCCTTCGTGATCACTGTCATGCACCATGCAGTATGACAGATGACCATTGGTTGACAAGTGTGCGTGAAATACATGTAGTCCCTTCGACCCTTTTAGTGCATCTGGGGTAATAAAGCAAAAACCAAATGGAGGCAAGTAAATTAAGCTGAAAGAGGATTAAAAATAATAGTAATACACAATTATGTCCAGTTCCCTCTAAGCACTACACAACCAGCGATCCATTTAATGCCGTACATTGCCTGTCCTTCAGCCCTGTACTTTTCCGGAGACCAGGTCTGAGTCCATTTTGTATTACTACTGCTTCCTTGTTGAAAACAGAGGGTAATACCCCGTGTTTCAGGGCTGGGTCATGCTCGTTTGGATTGTCTGGAGCCCGAAGCCTCGTTCCAGTGGTGTAATGGCCCCCATGAATATTGATGGTCGCTCCGTGTCCGGAAGGTAACATGATGCTCGTTGACCGAGCCTGGGAGGGAAACGTCTCCCTCAGTGGCTGGCTTGTGCAGCTACAAACCGAAGCGCTTGGACGAAAGCGCAGATCACCAATCCTGTCTCTCTGGGCGGCCAACGAGGGCTTCTGTTTCGACAGCATGCCTCCCCTCCCCCCAGAGATAACTGGAGGCTATGCAAGAGTGCCCCCCGCCCTCCGAGGGGAGCGAGGAAACCAGGGACATGGGGAGGGAGCTGGGGAGTACAGCGCAGAAACAGCGCAAATCCCTGCATTAATTATTGCTCTTCAGAGTAGCGTGAACTTCATTTACTCACCATGGAACCCGCTCCGGAATCTATGCCCCCCCCCACCCTGTCTCCGCTCCCTCTGTCTTCGAGAGAAACGGCGCGAGTTCGAATCAGACGCACTATCTGTCGAAATGAAGCATTTCCTCTGTATGATTAACATTTCAATGGCGGGCGATGATGATGAGCGTTTAGCTAGCTGTGCGACCCTGGCTCCCCCTCCCCCCCCCCCCACGGTGGTACGTCCAAACTGCATTTCGCAATTTATCAATTCAGGCGGGACCTCTTGCACAGCGACGCTTCAACCGGAGCAGCTGTTGAGAGCTGTTACAAAGCAGAGCAAACGCTTCAAAGACGACGCTGATTAGTGTATTTTACCGTAACTTAATATTTCCTCCTCATCGGATTTGGCGTTATGAGCAAATAGCTCAGGTCTTTGTTCACTCTTCATCGCGATGCAGGTGTCTGCCCGAAATATGCTTTAATTAGTCACAAGCTCAAACTTCAGAAGGAGAACACACTGCACCCTGCGAGATGCTCTTGTAGGAACATGTCAGCTAAGGAAAATAGAAAATGAATGAGATACAGTTTAACTAAAATAGACGGTTGTCGCCTCACAAATTAGCACATACATGTACGTCGAGGACAAATTCGCCAAATTACCCGCCCTGTATATGACAGCTGGTCCAATTAGCATATGAGAATGAATATCTGTTTAATGGCCTGTTTAACAAACACTGTGTAAGGTGATACCGCAAGTTCGACATTTGATGCCTGTTTTAAGTGGCAAGTGAGAATCGCGGGAGGGTGTGAGTGTGGGACATGCCGGGGGGCACCGGCAGTGAGCTGCGGGGGTGCGCGGATATTCAAGTTTTGGATGCAACAATATGTGTATCTGGAGAATCATCTGGCTTGGGGGTCACTCGTTTATTTGCTTTCATTTTGTACATCGTGGGGTTGGAGTTCATGTCTTCCTCTCTTAATGGAGATCTGTAGCCCATCGTGGCTGTCAGACGCTGGCGTTCGGACATGGAGCACGGCGGAGTCTGCAGCAGTAGTGGGCAGCGAGTCACAGACCTTCCACAAGCTTCCCTCAGCTTCTTCTGTGACTCACGTTCCCTCTCTCTCTCATTCATGGACCGGGGCTGTTGGTCCTCAAACAGTTGCACTGTGTAAAGGGCAGCAAGGGTTATCAAGGAGAGGGAAATGAACAGAACCGGCCTGGGACACGATCTCCTCACCCGACCGCCACTCCACTGCGGTGGAGGCGCTGTCTCCTGACATCATATGTAGTCATCATCTGCCATGGAAAATACTTCACGATATTTTTCATGTCTCTGTTGCTGGATGATTGATAAACGAGGCATGGGAAACCTATTTTGATTCATATATTTGTGTGTGTGTGTGTGTGTGTGTGTGTATATATATATATATATATATATATATACACATTAATACTGTACGTGTTCTTATGTTATTTTGCTTTAGATGTCTGACATTAACTCTAAACATTTACTCTGGCTTGAAGCTTAAAGTTCACAATCTGAATGATTTACGGCACGATCTGGAGCATGGCCTTTGTCAAGCAGCCAGGAGGAAACCAACTTCCCCCGCTAAAGTGAGATGGTTTAGACCACATGTAGATTAGCACCCGCAAGTAGGGCTATTATGCAAACGATATGCTAATTAGGCCATTCACTTTGGTTTTAAAGGATGTGCCCCACTTGGTGACCTTGGGGAGATATTGATAATCAAATGCAGATCATATCTGAGGACTAGTGTGTATCACTGCATGCTAAGAATAATAACTGCAAGGCATTTTTATTTGACCTATAATTCAGAAGAAAAGGAGGCTATATATATTCTCCTATAGGGAAAGGGGGTGGAGGAAGTGCATGATAGATGTATAGCAGTAGGACAGACAAAGCCGCTATGCGTCTTACCTGCCTTTGGGTTCATAGTTGACCCCCAAACATTCGGGTTGGTACAGTCCTTGTGCTGTACTGAACAGATTACAACTGGGATGCAACCAGTTTGATTACCAGACAGGTGAACCCGTGGTGCTATAATGTGCTAAATTATAACCCAGATGCAGAAATGAAAAACAGCAGTAATTGATCGTGAAGAGCTGTTATGTGTAGTAGTGTGTCGTTACAGTGCTCACTCTCACAGTACTTACAGTACTCATTCTCACAGTACTTACAGTACTCACTCTGCTCACCCAGTGTACCTAACGACACTTTTCTTTAGTACTGTCATTGACTCCACGTTTTGGCCGTCATGTTTGTCATGGACTTAAGCTCTCGAGAAAGGATAAGTACGAAAGGCACACCGGGATGACATCATTCACTGCTCAGACCTTCCTCGGCGCCCCTGGTCTTTATGTCTCGCTTCAGCTGTATCTGCGGCTCTTCAGTGGCCCATTACCATCTCCTCAGCTCTGAGCATTGGGGCATCTAAGAAGATCTGCAGTTCTAACTGTAACCTGCAACGTTGAGAATACAGTTTTTCAAATAGTCAGACCATCCTAAAACTCTTATGACGCTTTCCGATAATAATACTGCGGTGAATTTCTGTGAAAGTTTACTGAGCTCCCTCTCTGTGAGAGGGCAAGAGAAGGAAATGAGTCTACATCCGACGCGCAGTTGTGGCATGTATACTGCAAACGGCCCCCCCATCAGTGCCACAGCATGCTGGGACAGTTGTGGCAACGTTTTGCAACTGCCCCTACACTGACAGCCACAATAAAACTCGCTATATTAGCTTGACACAATAGCTTTGGCACATGCTAGCAATGCCTGTCAGAAGCAGAAGAAAACACTGATTACAATAATATGACTTTACAGTGCTTCACGCAAACAATTTAGACAGTATGACAAAAACCGATCATAAAAAAATACTTTTAAACCTTAAAAAGTATTTTTTGCAGATGGAATAGTTATATGTGGCTGCCTTCTTCCAGGAAGGAGGAGGGGCTTACTGAGTGTGCATAGTATAAACATCATCACTAGACCTTAAAGTTCCAAAAATATGGTACCTGCTGCGGTGGAAAAGCACCCTTAGATACTCGATTTGAACATCCTTGTCTTCCATCTGTTTGCTGGTACGACTGGCCTCCTCCTGCTGAGGGAAATGGGTGTGTCTTACTAGGATTCCCACTAGGGGGTCCTGGCAGCTTGAAATTTCAAATATAGAACATCATTCACCTTATGAGACGAGACGTGTCCAAAGCAGCAGACTCACATGCTCTTTAAATCTCTCCTGCGTCTCCTCTCACTACAAGAGAGAAACCTTGTTTTCTAAATTAGAGGCACTGAAGCAGATGTTGTTCGATAATGACCCTGGAGTGCTTACAGGTATTGGCTGAAAATGTCATTTGGGGTAGCTCATACCAAGGAATGTCTCTATTGAAGGCAACCTAAGCATCAGCTATTCCTAGCTGTTTCCCTGCAGTGGTTTTGGTGGTGGTCTTCATATGGAGAGATCTTCTGTCCTTGTCAAGGGTATTACCACAGCAATGGGAGACAAAAGGCTGCCCTCAGTTCCAACATGTTGACTCAGCAGCCTAAATGCAGGATCTGTCCTCAATAGCAAATGTGTGGAGAGGCCCATTGTTTTCTAAAAATGGTACTATGAGTTAGATGCGTTATTTTAGCTAAGAATCAATGTTGAGTTATTATTGAATCTTGCAGGCCGCAAAAAATCCGCATTGACTTTCACAGATATTAACAGAGCAGATTTTTTGAGACGTTGGAGATACATTCGGAGTGCATCCGAAATCACATACATACATAGTACATACTGAATTTTGTCAGAAGCCTACTACTCGACTGTTAATGTAGTTAATGTAGCACCTACTGTATGTATGTATATATGTATGTGTATGCATGAATTTGATAAGGCCACATTGCCGCAATTTTAGCCAGGACATCGGGTCCTAACCCTGCACTTTCTAAAGAGAGTCAGGACCTTGGTTATGTATGTATGAATACAAGATGCATACACTTGGACATATACTGTAGTGGTCGCCATCTTGCTGATCTGGATGTTTACCAATAACCGAGCTTGACGCCAGGAGAGTCAATACCTGTTAAAATCTATTAACGGAAAAAATACATATTTGAGTCTACTTATGTAAAGGGATATATTTTCGACTTTGTACAGAGGTGGCACTTCCCCCACCTTCTTAAAAATGCCATTCTTTGCATCTGGTTGAGGCTCCAGCGGCCTTGTGACATAGTGTAGTGTCCACCGGTCCACTTCAGAATTTCACAGAATGTAGTATGTTTTCCAGCTACCGTTTGCCTACTGTCTCATCCATACTGTGGATTGGGACATTCTGCTCACTTTGCATACTGTATTGCACCTGCTATATACCAAACAAGTATGCGATTTCAGATTCACCCCCGGTCGACTGGTGTGACTATGTGCTGAATTGTGGGACACACAGCTGTAGCTGATTCATGCATTAGCTGCTGTTGGAGAATCATGACCTCCATTGAGATCCCAATGTACTCTGAGCCTGGTCACTTAGTTTGCTGCCTGTAAATATGTGTTCTCTAAACATGATATTCCCTGTCTTTTCTTCTTAGAGAGCTGCGGTCCACTTAACTTCTTCAAGGAGGGCAACACAGCTACACACTTCGGTTACCACATGGCCCATGACGGCCTGCTAAATGCAGATCCAACTGCAACCTTCTCTAATGAAGAGGATGCTTGAGTGTAGAAGCCATAAAGTGATTCTCTGTGGGTGATTTCCTAAGATGTTATGAAAAAGTGTCATGCATAACCATTAAGATGCTCGCCCGAGTTCTCCTGTAGTACCTGCACTGAGCAGACAAATGCAAACTATTGCTTTCATTAGGCAGAATTTCTTCAGAGTTTCCGTTCACGGATTGGCATTTTTATCTCTAACCTGTTTCCACGCCTGTAGGACTGTGAGTGCTGCTTTTCATTTCATTCGGGCACCCATTTCAGTCTTGATTAAAGCCATTTAACTCACTTTTTCAGCTCTTAATGGCGTAATGGCAGCTGTAAAACTTCCTGGATTCTGGCCTCCAGTGTGATAATTGATGCACCCTGCTTCAGCCTTTCACTTATGCCCTTACAAAAGAAAAAGAAAAGGCTGGTCGTGGCCCTTAAGTGGCTCATGCTGTGTGTGAGGCCCCTACCACTTGTACGACCTTTATTGCAGCTTTTAGTACTTGCTGTAACCGGAAAGCCGGGTACCGTGGGCTCACATGATGGAATCCCTGCTGAGAGGTAACACTGGCTGATTCCCCTAAGAATCTGTGCTTCTTGGGGCCTTCTGGCTTTGAAGTCAACGATCATGGGATGCGCATGGATAGTGTCACAGGCAGAGTCATGTGATCGGTTGACAAAGAGTAGGACAGTGAATAGGAGGCTGATACTCATCCAAGGTTGGACTCAATACTAGAGAAGTATTGGACTCAACCTTCAGAAGGCCTGTCATATTGCATGAGGTGATTCTGGGTGCAGAGAGCAGTGCATTACGGTTTGACAACATGATTATTCATAATGCACATTTGACAACATTTGACAACATGATTATTCATAATGCACAATACAACTATACATTGTTACAGTTTCTAAACCTTGTGGGGCACAAAATTCCCCCTTTTAGTGCCTTGAAACTCATTTCTGATTCAGCACACAACAGCATCAAAACTGGCAAGTGGCATTCTATTTTAGATGTAGTGCTGTCAAATGACTTTTCTATGATTTAGAAATAATGTAATAGACCAATAAGAGGAAGCATTTATTACTGAAACATCAGGTGACAAAAATGGCAAAAAAAAGTATTTAACTTTTGTCACACTCATGTGCATTTTTTTCTTTTGCATTTCACATTTACGTATTATTATATATGGCTGAGATTTATTTTTGGAATGCTTTGGAATGGTACGGCGAAATGCATCATTCAAACATCATTGTAATTACAGCAATCAGGCAAATTAGACAAGCTCTGAAAGACAGCTTCGATTGCGCTTGAACTTGAACAGTGTTTATTGGTGCCGAGTAGTACGATGGGAAGAAGGGGATATAAACCAGTATAACTGCATAGAAAAATAGGCGTCCCAGACAACTGTGCAGTGAATAATCAGCTGAGAAAGGTCTAGCAGCAGAGCCTTGAGTCGGTTACCAAAGGTTAAGGAGATTCTCGGCTGTGCTGCTTGACAATACTGCTCTTGCTTTCTGTACGTTTATGCATGAATGGGTTCAGAGACACAGATCACAGATTTTTATAAAACTGAGGTTTATATTGTAGGGTTCTGAGAAATATCCCTGCAAGTTTTTATACAAACAGGTTTTACCACTTTGCATTTGTTCCCCACAATGTGGTAAATACAAGCCCACACACACACACACACGCACACACACACGCACACACACACGCACACACAAATCTAAGACAGTTTTTTTCTCTATGTAGGTTTTAACTTTAATGTTTTAGTTTCTCTGCCTGTGTAGCTTACAGCTGTCAGCATATTGAGGGGATTGTTTGCCTGTCTGAGCAGTGTGAAGTTTACCCAACAGATTGCATGGTGTTATAATCCAGTTATGCGCTGTGACTGCCAGCTATTGCCTACAGCATTCCTGCAACGTCTGTGATTGTAGTGCAGTGATGTGCTCTCAGCTAGTCAAAGATAAAGAAATCAAGCTAAGCTTCTGCATGGAAATGGCTAGCTGAGTTTCCACAGTACAGATGATGCTAACTAGATCGAATTGTCCCAGAAGAAGCACACACTGTAAATTGCTCCTCGCTATTTTGTGCTGTGATCGTTTGTCTCTCGCAGCTCTAGGTGAATCTCCAATGTCTGTCACTGGACTATGCACTTCAAATATCAATCAGGCTGATTAATGTTAACATGGTCAGATTGTAGATGGAGAGCTATCTAGTTCCCGTGTCGGTCACCCTGGAAAGAATGCTTACACCATTCTCATAAACCTTAAGGTCATCCCTTAAGCAGTGCAGTGCAGTTTTGTTAAATCTGCCTCATCTTCCAGTAACAACCTGTTGAGATTATGTGGGACAGATCATTTTGAATGTTTAACTGATTTCAGCTGAAATTAGGTAATTGTATTTCATGAGTAAAATGTCATATTTAAAATACCATCTTAATACGGTAAATGAATAAGCGTTAAGCGAATCACACTTTGTAATTGTTTCCTGTCGCAATTTTATAGCCAGCAGATTCATCCTCCTGTACTCAGCATTTCTTTTTACTGATTTACCTAGAGGAACAAGCCATATTTGATTATGGTTAAATTTGATTGTCGTTCTGCCGGGGGGATAGTGAGCAAGTGTATACCTTCAGGCAGCAAACCCCACCGACTGTAACCCCCTAAGACTGTTGATGAGATGGTTAATGGTCACTATGGTGGACATTATAGACATATAATCAAGCTTTTTAATGAGAGCTGATTTCTGATATCAAAGGACAAAAATAGTTTGGAAAAAAAAAATAATATAGGAATTCACACTGGAAAGAATAATCATTATTTAATATTATATGTCAGCTTGGGGGCGGCATGGTGGTGCAGTGGTTAGCACTGTTGCCTCACACCTCTGGGACCCGGGTTCGAGTCTCCGCCTGGGTCACATGTGTGTGGAGTTTGCATGTTCTCCCCATGTCATCGTGGGGTTTCCTCCGGGTACTCCGGTTTCCCCCCACAGTCCAAAAACATGCTGAGGCTAATTGGAGTCGCTAAATTGCCCGTAGGTGTGCATGTGTGAGTGAATGGTGTGTGAGTGTGCCCTGCGATGGGCTGGCCCCCCATCCTGGCTTGTTCCCTGCCTCGTGCCCATTGCTTCCAGGATAGGCTCTGGACCCCCCGCGACCCAGTAGGTTAAGCGGTTTGGAAAATGGATGGATGGATGTCAGCTTGGTTTAAACACCAAATAGACAAGAAGTGCCTACATTAGATATCAGCTAAAATCGCAAAGAAACATTCATACACAGCAAGATGCGGAGATGAAACCTGAAAACAAAACCTACACCTACATCTGCTTGTACCCACTATGTAGCTTCAGACGACAAAGTACAATGCAAGTACCTGTATGTAGGACTTCCTTTCTTTGTAAGTGTTCAGCCTAAACAATTTTTCAAATTAAACATTTATTGTTTTATGCATTAATTATGATGCGTATAGCTTGATGCTTACCAGGACATTATTGATGCAGGTTTCTAAAGAGTACGACACAGCGGCCCCTCTACCTATACAGTTACGATATGGTTAGGTATGTTATCAAGCCTTGGGAATGTGGAACACCTATCCATTCATTACTCATAAGCGCTGGCCCGGTGCTGGGTGACTGCGAGCTTGGAGCCTGTCCCAGGCAGTTAAGGATGTGAAGCAGTGGGCAGCCTGGCTGGGCTGCCAGTCCATTAGCAGCCAGGCTTGCTGTCACTCTTTGAGAAGTTTACAGAAAGCGCCGGAGAAGCCAGAATGTTTATTTTTGAATTGTGGAAACCCAGGGAAGACTATTATTATTATAATTGTTGTTATTATTATTATTGTTGTTATTGTTCTTGTTATGAGTGGTGTGAAAAGAGAGTGTAGATAAACTGCAGTGTAATATTTCTCAGAACCAAAGTAACACCTGATGCCAGTTATATTGATTCCCCATGCATTCTGCAGACAGGCAGGCAAGGATCATGAGGGCTTTTCCATGCCGTGAAGCAGTGCTTTAAAGAAGCAGGCAGCTCCTTTGATGATTAAGGATGCAGGGACTGATGGTGGACTGGCAACGAGCGTCCCCACGGCTGGGTCAGCATGGGGATCGCACTGGCTACACGCTGTTATTCTCCAACAAATATGGAGGGGCATATTTCTGTTCATTATAAGGGATAACACAGGCCATCGCTGATTTACATATGTTAATGAAATGGTAATTGTGCTGCCCCTGTAGATATTTCTATTGGTGGTCTCAGTGCTCCCTGATATTATATCTTGTTATGGTGAACCATTCTCCTCTCTGTGTTGTAATCCAGGCCTGCGTGAAACAGGTGATTATGGTTGGACAAGTCAGCATTATGATGGAGAAGAAGGCAGTAATTGGTTAAGGAGCTCATGTGGTTCTTGGTTCTCATCCTAGCTTCAGATCGCGACAAAATAAAACTGATTTGGTTAAAGTTAACTAACGCCATGCTACCATGAAGATGCTCCTCTGTTTTTAAAACGACATAAAGGTGTGTAACATCCGTCCCCGAAAAAAAACGCCCCTAACCAGCTCCACGGTTTATTTGACTTTATGTTTTTCTGTTTGTTGTTTGATTTCACCGCTCAGGTATTTGTACGAGTGATTCAGTCTAGCAGGTAATGAGTGGAACACTGTAGAAAAATTCTACCATGGCAACCCCCTCGCCCCCCAGTCAGCAGGATGGAGTCACTGACACATTCTTACAGTTATTTGGGTGGGGTGGACTGTGGAGCAACTGAGGACATGTAAGACTCTTTTTTTCTCTGCCTGGCAGAATATTACCTCAGCTACAGGATGAGATCGGTCAGCAACTCAGCAGTTAGGATGCCGTCGGTGCTAACGTCACACTCTGCCGACCTGTCCCTGCTGTGACCTTTGACCCAAGCTGTTTTCGCGTACCATGCGGTGCACACATCTGTGTTTACAGCCTTCTAATCAGTCCTTCTAGGAGAACTCAGGGGAGACATCCTTTTAATTATAGATAATGACTATACTTACGACTGCTTCTCCTGGAAGCACAGCAGCCACAATTAAATGGCGATAACAATGACAGAAATGTATTCAATGTCAACTACCTTTTGTGTCCGAAGGGTTAGTTTAATTTTAGATTTAATTACCCTTTTACAGCTAGCCGTCGGTTGTCTCCCAAATAGGACACGCTGAATGATAAACTCATCAAAGCCTATTTTCAAAAGCATTTAACGTAATGACTTTCAGTACGTCGGTATTGATAATTATTCATTTCATGTAGATGCATTTAATATAGTGATTTATTTCAATTGTCCCCCTGTTTGTCGTGTTCATTTCCTATTTGTTTCTTGCTCCTGTTTGCTGAGTCAAGTTCAGCACCACAGAGAATTCGATTATAGTCGCGTTCACATAATTTTTTTCTTGCTACTTCATAATATGGGAATTTACTGAAGTATGAAACCCTTATTCGAATAATTAGCAGATTTTAATTATCATCATTAGTAAAGAGCACTGCGGATCCTGTTCTGCTTGTTGCAGTGTTGGTTACGATGTTCCCTTTAAAGAATTGGCCCCACTTTCTGGGGAGTTACTTTCCCTTTAATCACACGTGTAATATTGAGGAGTTACGCTGGCATAGCGAGAAGATCAATGGCAGCTGCCTGTGTATGGGATTGCCGCATTCCATCACTGCTGCAGCACTGAGCCGGCTTCACCTCGCACCCGGGGCAGCCGCGTCCTGGGGTTCTGTCTAGAAGGATATTTACCCTGCAATACACAATACAAGTGTGATCTGGTGGCTGCATAAGACATCAATAAACACGCGGCCCCTTTAAATGACTGACGCGGAGCATTACGCCATGCAATAAATAGCGTGACGTTTTAAGTGACAAAATTGGCATGCCACCAATGGCCGCCGAGGAAGAACGACCGCTTAGACACCTATAAGGGCCTGAGGATTGGCCAGTGGGAGACGGGAGACTCGCAGTCGCACACTGATGATGACAGCGGCCAAAACCAATGATGGCTTTCCGTCAGAAAAAGTACGATTGTGATTGGCCAGCAGTGTCAATGCGGGCAATGTCTTTCTAAGCCTTCACCGGTATAAAAGACCCTTTATTGCGATTGACTCAACGCTCAGTGATTTTCTCGCCATTGTACTTCTGACATAATGGTTTCTATTTTTACTGATGATAAGCCAGGCCACGCATGGGCTAGCAGGAATGCACGTGTCCACAAGTTCACAGCGCCGCGGGCTCAGGCCCCGCCTTACAGCTCCCACTCCATCTGTCAGATCCCTGGCAGTCCCGCCCATCACCAGGGTGACGTGCAGCCAGTACCACAGAGTAGGTGGGCTGGAGAGCCGAGGCATGAGCTTTCGGACCGGGGCCTGCCGAGGACTACCCTCCCTTCCTTTACCTCCTCACAGTGTGAGTTGCATCCAAATGAGTGCAGAACACACCCCCAACAACCCCCCCCCCCCACAGCAGCTAAGCAGAGTACCAGGCAAACGTCCCCATGGAGGAGAGTGCGTTGTTCCTGTTGAGGCTGCGTACAGCCAGAGGGCTGATGCTACATATTTAGATCACATTACGCATGCGGGGGTTTTACAGAGGTGTACGCTCTTTTCTCTTTGTAGGTACATGCCTCACACGCACTCACACACCCACACACACATTGACACTTTGGACCCACAATGCACCATTACCTAACCTTCGTCCTGCGTCACCGTGAAGAGAAACAGAAGGAAAAACGGCTTTCTGAGCTCATGCAGAGACTAGCCAGGGGTGATCTGTCTGTAATTTAGTGGCTTTATAGAAACAGAACATTTCACTGCAGCTGAAGCCTCAACCTCACACACACACACACACACACACACGCACGCACACACACACACACACACACACACATAGGATTCTCTTCCCTGGACCGTTTTACAGACTCTCCACAGCCCAGCCGTCCACAGCAAAGAGAAACATTATAGCCACCTGTCTGAAAAATTCAGGAGGACGGCGGGGGGTCAAATGAATTAGGCGGGTAACTTTAGAAGAGCCCTGTAGCCGTGGGGGGGTTGGGTGATCTGAGAGTGGGCGGGGTTTAAGGAGATGGATAGAATATACCTCACTGTTCAGATCAGTCATTGAAAATGAACTGAACAGAAAATGCCAGTTTTTCCAAGTACGATGAAACCTGGGGAGGTTTTATGTCAACCTCGAAGCGTGAGACGGGGGTGAGGCAGCACATGGGAGTGGGGGGGGGGGGGGGGGGGGCGGTGCAGCGGAACACACATGCTGGCCCGCACCTCTTTCGGTTTCTGTCTGTCAATGAATAATGCATCATATCCAATAACACAGGCAGTACCTCTTCAGCCAATCCCGAAGATCGCAACATGATGGCGCAGAAAAAACAGCCTCACAACACTCATGTGGTTCTTAAGTATTTAACATTTACATGAAAATGCAACTCTGCATCTCACTGTGCCATATAGATAATATATTTACAGGTTTTTTATACACACACACGCACACACACACAGAATATTATTTCAATTATTCAATTATCAATTATTTTTGATAATTTGGTGATTGTGTCCATGAGCTGAATTTTGGTGCATGTTAGACAGCACAGTCTTTGGGTGAATGTTAGCTCTGCTGTGTTTGGGTGTGTGTGAACTGTGGTATGTTTGGGTGTGAGTGAGCTGTGCTGTGTTTGGGTGAATATTAGCTCTGCTGTGTTTGGGTGTGTGTGAACTGTGCTGTGTTTGGGTGAATGTTAGCTCTGCTGTGTTTGGGTGAATGATAGCTCTGCTACAGTATGTTTGGGGGTGTGTGAATTCTGCTGTGTTTGGGTGCATGAGAGCTGTTCTGTATTTGAGTGTTTGTAAGCTGTGCTGTGTTTGGGTGCTTGTAAGCGGTGCTGTGTTTTGGTGTGTGTGAGCTGTGCTGTGTTTGGATGCATCTTAGCTGTGCAGTGTTTGGGCTCTCTGTCCCCAAGCCTGAGGTGGGCCTCCTGTCCCCGTGAAACAACAAAGGCATTTTATCACCGTGAGACGAATCGCTGTTTTTCTGCACGTCACCGGCGGTTACTCTTAAATGAGGCCCCCTAGCTGCACTTTGACTTTAAGTAATTGGTGTCACTTTTATAGGATGGTCGGAAGAGATGGGGATAGAAATGACACTGTCTGCGACCCACTGAACCTGAAACGGCAGGATGGCTTTCCAGACACGGATGGGGAAGGGGGCCAAGCTGCCGCCCTCGGGGGGGTGGGGGGGGGGGGGCACCTCCTACTGCGCTGACCTCAGAGCAGCGACAGAGCCTCACCACGTGTGACGCCCAGCGTGTCCTCTCGACACGCCAGGAGGACATTTGTCCTCCGCACATCCGTGTTCTTGCCTGAGCAGCACCGTGGAGAAATCATTCGTGTGCTTTACAGCTCCTCAGGTTTTACAACAGCTGCCTGGAAATGTGTTTAAACTGTGCTTTAAAGTCATTGATTTTTTATTTTTTTTTTAGTTGCACAAAATAAACCCAAGGAGAAAATTCCCCACCAAAGAGTCACTTGGAAACCGTTACACTTTAAGTATGTCTTGTAAAAGGCACATGTAACCTGTGGACATCACAAGCCTTTTAGGAATATGTTATCCTGACTGTTTTAGCGGTGGTACCTAAAAAGCGACATGTGGGGAGTGTTTGCTGAATTCAATGCCAGAGAGCAGGAGGGCTGACCTCTAGGCTACAGATTTATCTTTTTTGCGACTAGGGCTCTAATGGGAAAAATAACCTGCGACAACCTACAAGCAGGTCAGCCATGTTAAATTCCTGCGGGACGGGAGATTGGACCGAACCATCTTAGTCACCACTCACACATCGGGAAACGGTGGGTACGGATCTCACAGGTTCGGAACATACCACATCTTTGCATTCATCATCATCGTCATCATCGTCATCATTATTGTTATTCTTATTGCGCATTCCATCATTTATGTCGCAATGTTTTCCTGACCAGAGAGCTTGAACTCAGGATAAACCCAAAGTCAGCTGATCAAAAGGGGCTGTCAAAATGTTATTCGTCTGAAGAATCCATTAAATATGCATGTTGGAGCAGGTCATTCACTGGGGGCCTTAGTACCTGAAACACTGCATAGGGAGGGGAGTGAACCATGTATTCGCGATAGATTTTTGTTTGATGTAATTACATTCTGCTTCTGCAACTGAATGATGAATGAATTCCTGCATATCGCCACAGAAACTTAACAAAATCATCGCAATATACTGTAACAAAATGTACGTCTAAATCCAGTTAATTTAAATTTAGTTTTTATGTATCGTGTATGTATTTTTCGTGACTGTCTGCAGTTTAATATATTTAATGAGCCATTTTTCTTTTCATTTTTGATTTTAATCATTTGAATACTTTTTTCGGATTTGTGTGGAACGTGTGCGTTTGCTCAATACTTCACTTGTGCACTGTCCTTAGTGAAAAAAAGCGATAAGAGAGGCGGTATCCTCCTCATTGTCAGTGTTTGACAGCGTGGTTCTGAGTATTTCCTCACGCGGTGTTTTTTATATAGAAGAGGACTGCCGTTCAGAATGAGCGCTCCATCCATCTTGCTGTGTCACAGCAGCCCTCTGCTTTCTTGTCGGTGTGTGTCCGATCGTTAAGCTTCGGGTCCGTGCATTAAGCTTCATAACTGTGCATATCTTAAAATAAAAACAAATAAATAAATATTAATAATAATAAATACACTCAGCATGGAATCTGCGCTAGAAAAGTGTCCTGCCACTTCGGATAAAAGGACCGTTAATTCCCGAAAGTGAAGGTGACCCTGTTTTCCAGCACTCCAAGGTTTTAAAGGGAAATGTTTTTTTTCTTGTGTAACAAGTTAATTAAACCATGTGGAGGATGATTTTCCTTAAAGTTTCGTTAGAATCCATATTACGCGCTTGGAATAAATACCCCTTATTGGGCAATAAGTTTTGATTAGACGGAACAAACTGTGTAGCCTACGTGCAATATGATTAATGAGTCAAATGAGAGCCTGTTATAGAAATCTTTGTTCTTTTCAGGAATAAAAAAGACAGAAATAGAACATGTTTTTTCCTTGTTATTCTACTGAAACATCTGAGTAGAAACTGGGTCTTGATCTATTTTTTCCTGAATTTTGTCACCAAAGTAGTCTTCGGCCGATTTATTTTCATACCGTAACCAGAATATCCTATCCATGTTTTAATAAAGCATTATAAAGAATCCCCGGATTGAGGCTGTTAAGAAGCATTTTTAAATTGTTCAGGTTTCATTTTGTTTTTGGTTATTAAGAAAAGTTTTAACCTGACGTTAATATTATTAACGCTGCTATTTTCCTTGTGTTTTCTGTGGGTGTCCCCTCCCCTGTACCCCATGTTTCCTGTAGGTGTCCCTGTCCTGTATCCCATGTTTCCTGTAGGTGTCCCCTGTCTTGTACTTCAAGTGTACTGTAGGTGTCCCCTTCCCTGTACCCTGTGTTTCCTGAACATGTCCCCTAGCCTGTACCATGAGTGTACTGTACAGTAGGTGTCTCCTGTCCTGAACCCCATGTTTCCTGTAAGTGCCCCCTGCTGTTTACTGTGTGTTTCCTGTACTTATCCCCTGTCCTGTACCACGAGTGTACTGTAGGTGTCCCCTGTCCTGTACCTCGCGTTTCCTGTAGGTGTCCCCGGTCCTGTACCTCATGTTTCCTGTAGGCGTCTTTTTCCCTGTACCCTGTGTTTCCTGTAAGTGTACCCTGCCCTGTACCACGTGTTACCTGTAGGTGTCCCCTACCCTGTACTCCGCGTTTCCTGTAGGTGTCCCCTGCCCTGTACCCCGTTTTTCCTGAAGGTGTCCCCTACCTTGTGTCCCATTTTTTTTAGGTGTCCCCTGATCCCTACTCTGTGTTTGGAGTGGGTTGTACTCTTCCCTGTACCGCATGTTTTCAATGGGTGTCCTCTACCCTGTACTCTTTGTTTGAACACTGAACTGAACATTACCATAAATTGTTCATAGCAGCCCTCTGAAGCCTTTGCATACAGATTGACTCAGGAAATCTCTACTTCAATGTGAAATGCACTCACTGCTATTCAGGAGAATTACAGTCGGTTGGCTGTATTACATTTGGAAAAAAAATGGTATAAATAAAAAATTCCAAACATTATTGATTGATAGATTTGTGTGTTTGTATATTTACCTACTTGTGTATTTATTTATATTCCTCAAATGATGTTTACTTAGAGGAACTCGGAGCTGCCTTTTTTAAATTCTCAGTCTAATTTGAAATGCACATTGGCGAAAGCATATAATTTAAGAACTCACACAGAGCCTGTTTGGCAGTGGTATTTAACTATGCAGAATTACCGAGATGTAGACGTACATGCTAATCCTGTGTTAGTGCTTTTCTTTCCCTCTGGGGTTAAGGTTTCTACAGTGAAGTCGAAACTAAGATATCCACCTCCGTGGAGAGCTCCTCTGTCACTTTGCATTTTAATATCTATAAAGACAAGCTACAGAGATCATACCTTCATATGCTTATAAAAAGTGACGTACCCTTAATCACATGGTGGGACTCGGTGTAGCCAGGACGGGAGGGTGCTGCCCGTCTTGTCTCAGGGTTCAGCGTTTGAAAGATAATGTCCACCGAAAGTAATTATAAAACACGCTATAAACAAGAAGATGATGATGGAGAGATGGTTCGAGTTTGCCTTAATTACCAGGCGGGAGGAAATGGGGGCATCATCTTGTAAATTTCATTCCCGTCCAAGTCTTTTCACACAGTAAGAGTGCGCGTAAAAGCATTCACACTAAATGTCGAACATGTACCGAAAGGAGTTTTTTTATTGGTAAAATGCATACTATAATGTAGTACAGTAGTAAAGGTTTGGTGACAGCATTTGACGCTATTCTATTAAAGCAGATAAGAATGAGGGTAGAGATGTATTTTTACGCATCAGAACCGAGATAGATATTAATTAATGGTTATCGTCATTAAACGTTGCCCATAATTAGAAGGAAGGGGCACATTATCTTATCAGATTCTCTGTTCAGACTTCCAAGAAGAAACTGATGTTATCTTAACGTAGAGAAAGCGAAATCATTTGTAATCTATCCCAGTCATTCAGCTGTCTGTCCTTACTTATCACAAGAGTTCATTGAAATTTCTTCTGTTAGCGTAGCAGCATAGCATTATATGCAGGACTAACCTAAATATGTACCAGACGCTATTTAGGCCTTCTGCTATATGCAATGCAAATCGTTCATACTTTAGCATGAAACGTGTATGTGCGTGTGTGTGCAAGAGGGCATACACACCTCCACTACATGTTTATTTTTTTTTTACTACAAACCATTCATATGTACCCAAATCAGAGTACAGTATATAATTTTATATTCAATTTACTTAACATTTGTTAATGATGCATATCAAAAAAAGCTATCTGATTTTTATCATTGTGATTTCAATGTGATCTTGTCACCAATGTTCTGTGGCACCTATTCTCAGCTCAATTTTTTTTTTAAAACAAAGCTTGTTGAATGACATCACTGTGAGCTACTTCTTTTTCTGCTTCAGTGTGATTACTATTTGAGTGATTTGGTGGCTCATTAAAACAGGAAGGGGATTAATTAATGTCATTAAATGAAGCATGCTGTTCCCTTGCTTGAGCTCTAATAGTTGTGGAGCACAGTGCAAAAGAGCCGGCAGAGAAACCAAGGTGACCAGTGATGTTCTCCTGACACAAAATGCTCATTTTTGCAGGAATTACATTTGTAAGCATCCATCTTTGTTTTAGATCTGAAGAATAAGGCCCGATTTTGTGGTTCAGGTTGATTTTGATACATGTCGTCCTGCTGGAAGGTCCTTTTGTAGATTTCAGGCCCGGTGGCTGATGGGGAAAAAAGTATTTTTTAGCTAAATTGCCTTGGCTGACCTGCAGGAGTTCAGCTTGGGTGAGATGAGTGATTCGATCTGGTTTTGTGAGAACCTCGAGACCGATGGATAGAAAACAACCCAAAACAACACAGGTCCTTAGCAACAATTTACAGTAGGTATGAGATCGTTTCCAATGTACATTTCACCCTAAACAGTCATTGTGTCTATAACCCAAAAAACTTGCCTCATTAGACTGCAACTGCAAAAGCTGTTTAGCTAATTTAAACGACCTTCTTATTGTTCCCCAAAGAGGTAGCCATTTACTTTATGTACATTTAACTATTTCCTTCTGTGTCCATCCCCAGAGGTCAGTCACCTTTGCTGTGCTCTCTCCAGCAAGTTGCCTGCCTTTCATCTCACTGATGAAAATGGATTTCAGATGCATTTGACCCTCCTTTGTATACCCCAGGGAAAGTGGAGCCGACTCAGACCCTCCCTAATGGCACAGGGAACTTCAAAACCGTCGAAATGCTTCCATTACATTTTTATCCCTTAACTGCAAAAAAGGAAGCATTATTTGCCCCAAGTTAAAAATGTATCTCCGTTGAAGTATATAATTTATTTAAAAAGAGCAAAAATATGGCCCAATGCTTTCTTACTACATTCTATACCATGTTATAAATGTATTGCAGAAGTCACTGTATATATCAGAAATGTTTTCGCTGTAAGAGAAATCAGACATTTTGTTAACACTGGGTGTATGTCGGTGATTGTGCTGTCCGTTTGGTATAGCGCAGCGGCTACTGCTACCGCGTAGCATTAAGTTCTGTGACGAGTTCCTGCATTAAGGCGCCGTGTGGCATCGTACTGTGCGACCGCATCCGGAGAAGAAGCAGGGGGATCCGGCCAACGTTGTGTTTTAACACACATCTTTGACAGCCGGGTGGAAAGATGTGGACTATTCAGTGCCATTCCTTAATGCTAACGCCGGGGAGGCAGTGAATTGTGCTCGTAGTGCCTCACTCCCTGTGGGGGCTGGCGGAGAGCATGCTTTGAAATTCCAGGGTCCCTGCATCCCGGTGTCCATTTTTCCCATTACCGAGAGTGACATTTCATTTAGGGCCTGTCATTCATCTTTGCCGGTTTGGACCTCTCCCTAGTCCTTTGTTTCTGCGATAACCCGCTAGAGCGACATTCTCAGCACCTCCCTGCCCCCCCGCCCCCTTCCGGCAGTGCGACCCTCCCCCACACTGCAAGCTTGTCCTGTACTGGAAAGGCCTGGAACGCTCAGTACTGGTCACTGTTCACAAACAGCTCATTCCCAAATAGCAACCTACATATTATAAACATGCTTAAAAAACTAATTATTCGCAGATCGCCTTGAGATTCGCCCGGCTCCTTTGATCAGCTTCTTCAGTCATCCACAATAGCACTGCTAACAGATCTGTGCCCATAATCTTCTCATGAATTCCCCATGTTCCCTTTCAGGGTTTGATTTGGCGGTGCTGTCGGATGTTAGGGCTGGAGCATTTTGAAATAAGTGCTCATTATGATTAATTAACGATTAGTGATGAAAAACAGAGGAACACATCAGTGCGTCTTTCATAAGACAACGTTGCTCATTCAGTCCGGCCCCGCCTGCTCCGAGCCCCAAGCCAACGTGTAGAATAAAGCAGAGCATCATCCAACAGGCTGAAATGCCTCTTTTTCATTTGCTGACTTCCACTCGGTATTTGCAACTGAGTCTAATTTTATTGCCCTTTTCTTTGTCTGACCTGAACGACCTTCGTGTTTAAGCGGTGAAGCCAGGCCAGCTGAGTCTAGTGTGGCCCCCCTGCACGGCTGAGATTCATGCCACGCTTAATTCCTGTAACGGATCCAGAGCCACGGCGGACGTCACTGCACCTTGAGTGCCAGTATTCAAATACCTCATTTAAAGATAGGGGGCGCCGTCTGGGTCTATGTCAAGAGTTCCCGACCTCTGGTGCGTGGAACACGGTGGGTTTGGGGATAATTTCTAGAAATAAGTGATATATATTTTCAAGCCACACCTTTTTTCAATGTCTTTTGTTTATTTTTTAGTTTTTTTTTTAATGAAAAGTGCTAAATTTATTAAATGTGTGCTCACCGGGATGAGCAAAATCCTGAACTGTCTGGTAGGGAGCCAGGGAGGGAGCAAAAACGCGAATCGCTGGCAGCCCCCCGAGGACCTGGTTGAGAAACACTGCTGTAGTCTATGGAATGAACAGGAAGTTAGAGTGAACAGTCATGATCCAAATGATGCACAACGGGGAGAGAAGCCGTTTGCCGAAGCACCGAACTGCATCCCGCTGGCTGGGGACTCCCCTATGTGACGATCAAAATGGCACAAGTAACCCTGGCCTTTGACTGTTCAGTGAGGCAACCTGAAAGGTAATAGGCATTCAGAGTGGGATGCATAGATTGTGCTGATCGGCAGCCCACTGACGTAATGCCAGTGGACCTTTACTGTCTGGTCAGTGCGGAAACGGGTCTTTTCACTGTGGTCCTGAGATCTGGGGTCCTTGCAGCTTCTGGTAGTGCTGCATACAGACATCCAGAGAGTCTTTGTTTACAGGCAGGATTCAATTTCTAAATTGAATTGCACAAATTTTTTAACTGTGACCTGGAGACCCACTGTGTGCCAGTGGACCTTAATAGTCAGGTTTTCACTGGCAAAAAGCAAAATCTGATTGTTATTTAGAATGATTATTATTGACAATATTTTATATCTCTATTTGATTATTTTTTTATTTAAATACTCTTAATATGTATTGAAAATACACTGGGAGATTAGATGTACTGTAGATAGTAATGTGAGGCAGCATCCAAACCACAATTTCGTAACAGTCCAAACAAACATCATTAATCATGTGGTGTGTTGGTACATACAATCCCAAACAAGTCTGTCCCCCAGGATTTCAGAAACACGCATTAAACTATTTGCAGCCTCTCCCTCCGTTATGCATAATGCCTCCACCAAGCTTTCTGCCTGCTGAGTGTGGTTTTCTGTATTCAGATGGTGCCGGGGAATTGGCAGATAGAAGGCAAGAAGGATATTCACATACAGTGCATGACAAAGCTCCCGAATACATTGTGTAAATGTAATCCACAGGTCATTTGGTTAAAAAAAGGGTTTTGCTGGCGTGTCATGGTTCCACGTTCAGTCTCGTGATGAATGGTAGCCGACTACAAGATTAGTTAAAAATAGCTACACGATAATTCGCTGTGTTTATTTAATATGAAGAAAAAGAAACACATTAGGCTGAATCTCACTATAGGCCAAAAATGCCATACATTAAACACGTGTCCCCTATATATTAGTACTGGTTGTGGCCATATCCATGTATTTAGATTGTTAATTAAACCACATTTATTAATTGCAGTTTAAGATGAATCGCAATATACCACTGAACTCGCTTTGGTTCTTGGTGCCTCACCACTACACTACTTTACGGTGATACTTTTCAACTCCTTCTATGGCTGAGGTGTACTAACTGTATAGTAGAAGTTTGGACTAACTAGCATGTTCCGTTTGGAATGCTTAAGGGCAGAGTTATGGAACAAAGCAGAATAACATCGTAAAGATATTTCTTTTTCTGTTTCATAGCATTAAAATGCCCAAAGCTTCCTGTTAGATATTTTCTGAATAGATTTATAAGTAATACAAAAATTCTAACCTAATACATAAGAAAGACAGCTTCTCAGACAAAGGAATGATAGGCATTATCTTATTAAAAGACCCATCCAGCCAACTTCCGAACTGCTAATCCATTACAGGGTCAACATGAGCCTGTAGCAAGAAGCTCGGGGCATTACGGGGGGGGGGGGGGGGGCACCCCGGACGGGATGCCGGTCAATGCCGGGGCATACAGATACACACACAAACACATACACACACTGTTTAGAAATGGCAGAGGCAGAAGGAAGGAAGGAAAGCAGGGTCTTGTCGCTGTGGTCAGACCCACTCCACACCCCCCTCCCCACTATATCATGCGACAGACCACTTGCTGAATTTGTAGATCATGCGTGCAGAACTGCACTTCTCTAACATCTGGGTCCCCCAGAGTTAGTAGCTGGTGCTCTATAGGCGAATATATAGAGTGCCGGGCCCCCTGACTCCGTGGGGGGAGCGGCCCCATCCCTTACCTGCCGCTCCACTTTAGCGGGATTGGCAGCTTTCTCTGATGTGTATGGTCAGGAATGTTAATGGGGTTTCCGTGTGGAAAAAAGAAGGATCGAGGCGTCCCGACTCTGCGCTTATCAACCCATGAAGGACGAAGCCAAAAAAATGGGTTCTGTCTGGAGGCCACTGAAAATGAGAGGGCTGGCGCACGCTCCAGGGACCACATGTGAGAGGGGGGCTTTGTTTGGGGAGGGGGGGGGGCGGTTGCTCGGGGAGCAGAGCCGTAAATGCGACCGTTTCAGCACGAGGGCGTCCCGCATTTCCAAGCGTTTCCGCTCTAGATACGCGCAACCTCGATTGCGATGAAGATGGATTCCTGCAAGTGAGATGTCGCCCGATGGAAGCCGCGTCATTTTAAGGTTTCATTAGTGGCGATCAGCGGTGTGGCTTTGTGGTAGTAGGTCAGCAGCCAGGCAGTGTGCTGCCTCCCCACAGCACTGTCCCGGTCCTGTGGCTGTCCCGCCAGAAGGACTGAGTAAATGGGCATGCATGTATAACATAAAAGAAAAGGAAAAGAAAAGAGAGCAGAACTATAAATTGCTCCTTGAATACAAGAAACAGAGAAGCTATGATTTTCTAAGCTCGTCATGTTTATTACAGCTATTCTTAGATAGATGTTAAATTTGAGAAGTTCTTAATAGGAAGACAGCCTCTCTCTCTCTCACTCCCCCTTTCTCTCTCTCTCTCTCTCTCTCTCTCTCTCTGGTAAACATGGACCCCTGTCACAATGTGAAAATAGATTGGGAGGTTCATAAATGCATGTTTTGTTTTGGCGACTATTGCAAACCTTCATCTGTGGATAATAACCCAATCTGTGTGAACCAATTTGGAAATCATTCCATTCTCATCTTGTGAAAGGCTGTGTTATTTTTCCCGTGTCTTCACTTTGGCTTGTCCAGTTTATTTCCTAGCAGATGAACCAGGCTGAAAGCTTCCTGTTTTACACTGTGTCTGGCCTCTGTAAGCACTGTGATTGCTCATTGTAACTGTAAAGATAATGGTTTTGCTTATGGTACCCAAGTGTGCCTCTTGTATGGAAATTCATGCCCATAAATGGCTTGATTGTTTATGATGAGTAATTTGCCCTTGTTAAAAGGTTGAATTGTTTATTATGGGGCAGATTGCTGGGTTAAGCTTTTGCTGCACCAGGACTAATCTGGAGACCCAGGAGAGACTGAATGTGCAAATCATGGTTGATTTCCATCATCTGATGGAGTTTTATCATACCTTTTTTGGAGGGATGTTATTTTTATAATACGTTACTCTCTTATGGGTACCAGTGGGGGGTGTTTTACAGCCATCTCATTTTGACAGCTGATTCTAAGGGACGTGACCCGTGTTCACACAATAATTAGCCCCCCTCCCCCCACCCCCCCAGGTCCTACCTCATCCCAAAACCTGCTGCAACATAATTAGTGTTTCCTGATCTTGCCCCGAGATTATGTCTCTGCTGCCGGGACAGGCAGCCAGACCACACCCCCAGGAAATTCCCACCCCAGCGCTGACCTGTGCTAAGCTAAGTTTTGCAAGACGAACCCAGGACAGCTGACGGTCAACCTGAAAAAAAAAACGAAAAAAAGAAAAACATATACAAGCTCATTCTGAAAAAAATACTGCCACTCAAAATCAAACAGCGCTAATACAAATTCTCCAGCTAAAATCATGCATTATCTTAAAATCGACACAGGAAATGATGCCATTTCACACCCGGGTTCCAAAAATAGTGGTGCTGCTCTTATCTTAGATGGCGACTTTCCACGGCGGCGTGTGCCAGCAGAGATGTTTCAGTGCGAAACAAAAACCACTTCCCCGCCCGGGGGCTTTTGAAGCAAGTTTATATAAGCGACAGCGCGTCTAAGAGCACTCCTGTTCCTCCCATTAGGGACAGCTATTCAGTTCGATTTCTCACACTACACCCGGGGCGTGGAGGGGGGGGTGCTGACTGAGAGGAGCATTAATGAGCTGTGGTACCACAGTGATGAACAACCTTGCCCTCCTCTGTGGTACCTTGGCATGACTGTGCATTTATATTTCACTAAAGCTTTTTTTCAGTGATGGCATTATGGGACTGCGGCCAGAATGATCGGGGGAGTTAGCAGACAAAACGTCACAGCATGTGCCGCACGCCTTCTCACATTCCCGTTTCTCCATTTGTCCCAGTCAGATGGGCGCGGTTGCCGTAATACAGCCTGCCGGTACTAGTGTGTGAGGTCAGCGCGAGATCAGCAGGGTGTGGTTTAGCTACATGGCAGTCCGCACCGGTTCTGCTCCCGCTCCTAGCACCCCGGCTGGGAACCGGGTTAGATGACGTCCGAGACGTCCGATGGAGGCTGGAAGTGCCCATGTTCTCCCACGTCTCCCGAGAAATGAGCGTTGTATGTTCCGTTATTTCGTAGCATTCGGTTTTGGCACTTGTCTTTATTACCTGGAGGTCGTGCTGATGGCCCAGGCTGGTGTGACTGGGGGTGGGACTGGTGGTCTATGATTTTCTTTCACTTCTCAATTTCTAAGCAGCTGTGTGAGACCCTTTAAGAAAAGTTACCTCAGTGAGGTCAGGCGTTTCAGCATTGCAGAGTGTTAAATAACAATGTGGGCGTGAGTAAGAAGATCCTTTCTTTGCCATTTGCACAAGTGCAGGTAAATTAGAAAGCTTGTCTTTGTGTACCCCATCTAGCTCTACAGGAAACACACAGGCAGGTGAGAGGAAGCTTGGGTGGGAGTGGGGGGCAGATACGCAGTCACAGTGCAGCACGCAGTGCATCTGCAGCTGGGGATTAAGGGCCCATGCGTGTGTGGGGATTGGGGCTGTGGCTTGAACTAGCAACCTTCTGAGGTCAGGCACAGAGGCTCAGTTCTCTGAGCTATTTTCCACCCTCTTTAAGGTTAAGGAGCCGGGCCTGATGTCAGATGATGGCGCCTTCAGATCTCAGAGAATGCCTGCGCTCAGGAATTGTTGCCCCCCTCTCCAAACGTCTGCTTTCTCTGCCCTTGAGTTTGTCCGTATGTTTATTTGCAGTTTCCCTTTACTTGGCTTCATGTGCCGGTCGCATCTCCTGCTGCTGTGTTGCACTGCTGCAGGTCACCTGGAGTCTCTCCGTCCCATGTGCAGTTTGCAGATATGCTTTTCCATGATTCCGTTTTTGCGTCCCACCATTCCACCGAATTGGTTTAATCCTCTTTGGCGCTCTGGCCCTATCCATCTGGCTCCCCCGTGAGCAAGATCACATTTCATCCTCCAATAGCGCCCCCCCCCCCGACAAACCCGACCAATCAGCAGGAGCCCCTGCGCCATGCTGCGTGGCTTTACCCAGCATGCACCCTGAATACAAATGTCTAAATGCATGGACTTTTTTTTTGTGGATGATTTTACGACTCTGTCTTTGTATTTAATCCCCTGGAGTGGAGAACTTAATCTTTGCAGACAGATTTTGGAAGTGCTTTTAATATGGCTGCAAATTGGACAACACTTTATTTTATGTATCCCCAGAGTGTATTTCATTATTTTAGTGCGCTGTCATTCTTATTACTTTGCCCTTTACGTTATTATCTTCTTCTTCTTTTTTTCCTGCCAGCCTGCGCGAGTGATCATGGGCCCCTCCCATCCTCATTTGCCTTAAACGGTACTCCACAGGACGACTGGCGCTAAGCAGGCTTCTCCCCAGGAACCGATCTGTGCTTATTCTCAGCCCTGGTCTGGAAAACCCCAAGCCGCACTGCCGGTGTCAGTGTAGTTACCGCGAACGGCGAAGGCGCCCCCGCGCTCCTTACCACCAGCGTCCTGCCGGGGCAGCGCAGTGAGGCGCCCCATCCGATGGAAGCCGATCCCGCTCTCGGCTAAGTGCGGGCGGGAGAAAATGTGCACGTCTGGGACGGTGGGGACCAGAGGGGAGGCGATCAGTTTATTGGGTGGGGTCTTCCGATTCCGGAACTCCGGAATGGGAGGCCAGGGAGGGACAGATAGAAAGCGAGATAAATTAAGTTTCTTTGGTAAGGTAGAGCAGCAAAGTGTCACTCAAGCATGGCTGTCAGGCAGCCAGGGTTAACCGGGGGGGGGGGGGGGGGGGGGGTGAGTCCGGATGGGCGTCAGGAACTAGGCAGGTGTACCGGGGAGGGGGAGGAACGGATAGGAATAACCCCAGTGCCCACCCCCACCCCGCACTAATGTGTTTTATAATTACTTCTGTTGGATTATAGCTCTTCCTTGGAGAAGGCTGCTGTAACTCCCCCTTTATCGACAGACAATTTATCTAGCGTCGTTAAGGCAGAGTACAGGCCCGAGTTTACCGTACCTGTGAGGTGACCTGCCCCCGCAGAGTGGAAATGGACAGCGGGCCCGGCCGAGACCATATCTCTGCTAATGTGCTAAGCCAGGATTAGCGTGCCAACTCCCGTGGAACATTGCGGATGTGTGGCGTGGTTGTGCGCCACGCTGACTCCGGTGACTCGTCGCCGAGGACTGGGGGGTTTGGCTGTAACTGCGGAGTTCCAGGTGTGAGCTTATGTAGCAGGAAGGCCGTTTCGGTGATTCGCCTCTGGTTTCACTAGTGCGCGGAGCTTACTGTCAGACATGTGATCAATTATAAAAGCAGACTTGGGAAAGCTAAACCACGGTGACCTTGTTGACGCTATCACCCGGAAACGCCCCTCCAGAACTACTGTACTGCTGCCCCCCACTGGTGAATCGAGGTCTCGACGTATCTCAGAAATGCTGAATCACTTCCCTCCTGATGCTGAAAAACCTCGACTTGTCCTGCACAGCTCCGGGCCACTGTTCCCTCTTTTTGTGCTTTAACACAAGCACAAATGCTAAGCACTAGTGTTCTCCTTTAACCTACATAGCTATGTCACTGTGCTCGTGCATTGGGTCACGTTTTATTCAGTGACAGGCTGCTGGCACCAGTGCCGGGGCCTGAGGTGGCCGTTACACAGGCAGCTGACTGGCAGCTCGGGGTGAATCTGCGTTGATATATATGAAAGGTGCCGCTGGGTGGGGGGTGCGGATGGCTGATGTGTTTGCACAGATGCATCTTCATTTCCTGACCCTGTGGGCCGGGGGGGGGGGGCTAGGCAGGCCCCGCCCATGCTGCTTGATGCAGAGGAGCTATCATGCGTGGCTTTCTGAGCGACGGCTCTGCCCAGCAGCGATGGAGTCTGAGGGGATCGTGCCGGGCGCGCTGCAGAGTGGCCGGGGAGGTCGGCAGCAGCCCAGGGCCGTCCTCAGCCCGTGTCCTGGCCCGTTTACTCCACCAGCAGAAGTTGGTGTCGCAGGCAAACCGGCACGCTAACAGCAATGCAGCGGCATGGCCTTGCAATAAAGAAACATGCTGGAAAATAAAGAGCAAACTGGGAAAAGCACCACTGGGTTGTTCTTATGAATGCTGCTGAACAGTCTGGTTAGCTGAGACTTCTGTCTGATTTTATATGCTGCATTTCTGAACCTGGGAATCTACAGTTAAGGTTTTGGGTCGTAGGTCCCCCCCCCCCCCCCAATCCCACACACACGTCGGGTAAACATATCTTTATAGGGCCCGCTCATTCATTTCTATGGGGAAAATGCTAACGCTAACTATGACAACCTTAACCTCTACCCAGCCCTAACCATGTAGAGGGGAGGGAGGGGGTCTGCCTGGGGAGTGCAGAAGGAGAGAGTCTGGCTGGTGCTTCAGCTCAGGTAGACGAGAGGCTGCCCATTGCTGGCAGGACTGGACTGCATTACCAGCATTCTTCTATAATCCCTGCCAATGGGGCTGATGTAATTATTTGTGCATGATGTTATTTCCACTCTGAGCAGAAAAATACGTAAAAAAACGTAAAAATCCAAACCAGGATTTTGTTTCAACCAATCAGTTGAGTACTCTGTGACTGTGCATAGGTTCTCTACTTAGATTGCTAGATTGGGCTTGGATCATATATTTATTTATGAATAAAGTGTTTGTTTTTGTACTGCAGCAATGATTAACTTGGTGGCTAAGTGACTAGTGCTGTTACTAGATGCCTCCACAATGTAGGTTTGAATCCCAACCCCTGTCTGTGGATGTGTGTGAACTTTGCAGGTTTTCCCAGTGTTGGTCGGGTGATCTGGTTTTCTACTGTTATGTTACGATCTGTAGACAAGGTAGCATTAAATATAATGAGAATTCACAGCAGTCTTCTGTAGAGAAGATTGCCAGCTGGTTTTGTTAACCTGAGTAACTCTGGCTAATGTAGCTCGTTACGTTTATTTAGCAGAGCCCATTAGGGGTGACAAAAAAATCCCTTGTCTGATGTGATGAAAAAGGGCAAACCAAACGGAAAGGCGGGGGTGCGCCTGGGCCCTCTGCACCTACTAGTGATTAAAAAGAGACTAGCAGTGCTTTAAACAGAGAAAAAATGAATCATTTTTAAATAAAACATTACTAATGTCTGTGACTTTGTTTAATAAATGAAATGTGAGCAGCATTGGCCCGTCCAGGGAAACCACAGTATGTCACAAGAGGCAGCTATGCTGTATTTCTTACGTGGACAACAAATAGGAACCCCATTCTAAATCATCAATTAGTGCAAGCCAATCCCCAAGGACCATTAACATATCAAAGGGGAGATTTCCTATGCATGCGCTATGCACGTCGTGTCTAATGGAGCCTCCTGGATGCCGTAAGTTTCCTTTGAAGTTAAATTGTGGTTCCCGTCGGGCCTGATACAAATATTAACAGCAGCACTTGTTTCACGTTTGTTGATTAGCTAATTTTTGATCCCCCTCAGTGCCCCCCGGGCATTTCAATCATGGAGTTTGTTCGGGGGAAACGTGGCAGTTATTGTAATGTGTTTATTTATTGCTTACTCCGATTAGTGTGCTGTCTAAATCCCGTTTTGGTATTCTGCTCCAGTCTCTGTGTCGCTAACCAACCTGCCTTGTACCCATCTGAGCAAACGAACGGCAGATATATATGCCGAACCATATGCACAACTCAATAGCAAGCATCAAAAATACCCAACAGGAATACTGAACAAAAGAAAGATCAAAAAAGACAAAAGATTTCAAAAGGTGACTAGGGCAATTTAGGGATCTATTTTTATAGCTGTCGGCGATGGTTCAGACTGTTTCACTGCGCATCTTAAGTTAGCATCTGTTTTCATATGAACATCAAGCATCTGCATGTGGATTTATTTGCCTTGGGCCATTTCAGCTCGCATCGATTCTCGGCTGATCCCAGAAAGCAGAGCGCAGAGGGCGGAAAAGGGTGCACACGCTCCTGTAAATACTTACTCTTTGCTGAGACCCCATCCCAGGAGCAGGATGGCGATATTCAAATGAGGAGCTGCGGTTTCTTGGATATGTGTTTACATCGGTTCATTTTTACAGTGTCTCCAAACCTTTAGTGTGTTACACAGTTGGGGAAAATATACAGAGGGAAATTTAGGGAAAGGAGGTGTGCTTATAGTCGATGGCGTGCTCTCTTCTGTGGCGACTCTGGGTTTTCAGTAAAGGTGATAAAGCGTATATGTGCAGTATCTGAATCATTATGGCCCACGAAAATAATAAAAAAAAAAAACATATCACTGCATTGCTGACTGCGTTTTTGCGATATAAATATTATTCTGTGTTCTTAAACTGAAAGGCCTTTGGTCTTAATGGGATTGTGTTTGAAACAGGGGGCATGTTTTATAAATGTCCTGCGAGCGTTATTTAATTAGCGGCGATGTGTTTTTCCAGACAAAATAATTGGGTTTACGAAATCCGAAGATGTGAGTGTAGCGTCTTCGCCTGTAGCGTTTACTCGGCTTGTTAAACGGAGCTAGCCGCGGCTGCTTTGACACACTACTTTACTATGAGCTCCGAATTATCTGAATGGCCAAATAATTAAGGGTAGCTACAGAACAGCTAAGGTAAATATGGATGGATTACTCCGAATGAAAATTGAGCATTAATTGCATGTGGAAGGTATAAGGCGGTATAAAGCGGGATCACAACCAAAAAATCGGTTCCTCGCCATGCAGCGCATTTAGCAGAAATGTGTGGCACGCTCAGATATTCTCCTATGTTATTCTACTTCTGAGCCGTACATTTGCAGCCTCTTGTTTAGGAACATTTCTGCAAGTTACCACCGCGGGGAGCAGCTTAATTACGTCTGCAAGGGCATCTTTAAATACTTTGTGACGATGGAGGTAATGGCTAACATCCATCATTAAAGATCCCTCCTGTTCCGCCGCGTCCTCGACCTGTGCCACTCTGCAGTGAGCTTAACCCGAGTCTGCGTTGACCCCGATTTCTCGCCAAACGTTGGGCACAGTTTCTTCCTGTAGGGTCCTGCACTTTACTGCAGGAATTCAGATGGGGGGGAGGCGCTGAAGAGTATGTTTCAATTTTGTCATGTGCCATTTTAGCAGTCATGTCATTACCTCCCGCCTAGAACACACTTTCTTGTAGGTACATGCATATTGAATATTTTCAGCCTGGTTCAAATCTATTGTATTATCCCATCTCTAAACTGCTGCATTACAATGTGGTACCTTAAGTTCCAAATGGCTTTCATATCAGCCCTCCCCCCATTTCTCTAGAAAAGTCTCCTGCATCTTTCCCATGTTGCCCTGCTCCATATCTGTTCCCCAGCCTCCTCCGTTCCAGGCCTCCGTGATGAGCTTCAGAGCACCTGGGACATTTCGCCATGCCCCAAGAGTGACCTATGTGCCACGAACGCGCCCCGGTACAGTGCACCTCTCTCGCTTAAACAGTAATCGGGAACCACAGTGTGTCTCCTTGCAGGAACATAACCTGCGATGGTGTCTCGACACACAAAAGAGTGCCTGCGCTTCACAGCCGGAGAAGCACTCCGGTGTCCTTCCGCCTCGTTGTGATTTTCCGTGGACATCATCTCGAAAGTGGTTCACCCTGCATGGTGGCACTTCTGCCTCGATCCCGCGTGGCTCCCCTGACCGGGACGGCCGCAGGCACAATTAGCGCGTACAACCATGTGCAGCAGGGAACTCGTGCCAGGGGTGTCCTTGTCAATGACGGGAGGATGTTGTTGCACTAATAGGTGCGAAGGGTCACCGTGGCCTTCTGCGCATGACTGCCGTCATTTATTTCTGCAGCTCAAAGAATTGGACTTCTGGAGCTCAAATTGTGGACTTTTTCTTGTAGACGTGAAGTGAGTCGAAGAAGAGATGAACAGTATTGGCAGATGTCACGAAGCTGCCAGGGGCGTTGTGTTTCGGACTAGCTGCTGCTGGGGTGCGCAAATTAAATTCTCACCTTCCTCTTCCTCCCAGGTGTGCAGTGGGGATTTTGGTGCTGAAAGGACAGGGGCTTCGTTGACAAGTTATAGGGTTAGTGTTGACTTTGGAGTGGAAGGTTCTCTGGCTAGTTTTAATTTGATTGAAATGTGAAAGGAAAAGGATGTCATTGGTGATGGGTTGGTGGCCTGTCCTGGATTATTCTCTGCCTTGTGCTCATAGCTTCTGGGACAGGCTCCGGACCCCCATGACACTGCATATGATGTGCGAGTATAGAGAATGGATGGATGGATGGATGGATGGATGGATGGAGGAGGGTGTCGTCCGTCATGGAAGGACAGAGAAGTGACTGTAATTATAGGTAAAAACGAAGACTAACTACCCCTTGTGCTGACAGTGCCTGGTCCGGACCTTGATTGGATTTAATGCCTGAAAGAATGCAGTGGTGTGACTAGCTTTTTCTTTTCCTGCTGTCCTTGGCGACCTTTCCTCAAAGCGTTCCGTCTGTTCTTTCCCCCGCTCCCGGTCATCTCCGTGAAGGGGAAAATGGCCTTGAAAGCTGCGTTGCACTGGAAATCCGGTGAATGCCGGGTGACTCAGTGGGCTGAGCCCCGCAGGCATCCCCGCGGATGCGCTCAGAGTATTCCGATTCCGAGCTGCCGATTCCTGCGACGCTGTCCTATGGATCCCGGCCAGACGCTGGGTTTCCTGGCCTCCCTGGGCACGGTCCTCCTTCTGCTCTGATGCACCAAACGTCTTTCCTGGCCACGGCCCAAGTACGTTCTAGGTGCAGAGGAAAACAGGTGGGGGGAGGGGAGCTCCCATTTAGATTTTTCCGGAGAGTAATGAGCGCAGATCTTGGATTGGTTTCTTGGCGCTTCAGAGCCCCTGGTTTAGACGGGCCTGAGCTGGACCTTCCTGCTTCCCGCTGATGCTGACACTCACTGCTACCTGAGGGATCGGTTTTACGACCGTTGAAATGACTCTAGGAGGACAATGAAAGCACTTCACTGGAAATAAAATCCAGATGGAGGAGTCCTAGAGACTGAAGGATGTTAACGGAGTGGAGTGGAAAAACAACAGCTCACACACGAGCATGGAGACGGTGATTCATATAGATGCTCCGGTACAGATGGTTTGACGTTGCGTTTGTGAGCACCATCCCGCCATCCGTTTGTGATAATTGCTCATCTAAAAGGGTCACAGCAGGCTTGCCATGACCCTGTGTGTGACACCAGAGCACACAGTCGTATAATCATATCTTTGTCTGGGACCGCCCATTAATTTCCATGGGAAAAATGCTAATGCTAACTATGACAACCTTAACCCCTACCCATAACCATAACCATAATCCCAACCATAACCCTAACTGTAATTAACCAAACAAAATACAAGATATTTGCAGTTTTAGTCTTTTCATTGCAGTCACAGATTTTTATAGAGGAACCTGGTCCCTATAAGGTAAAAAAGGGTATTCATCACATTGTGGGGACATTTTGTCCCCACAAGGTAAGGTATACATGCACCACACACACATATACATACACAAACACACATAGGGCAGTTTAAGGCATTGATCTGAAAAGCATGTGTTTTGATTGTGGGAGAACCACAATCTAATAGCTATAGGCTATAACTAATAGGTGGAATTTTAAGGCCCAGAAATTTAAAATCCGGACCTTGATTTAGTTTCAACCAGCCACTTGAGTTCTCTGTAAATGTGACATTTTATGCTCAAATGGTTACTGGAAACTTGTTCTGGATTTTTACTTTCTGGGTCTGAAATATCCACCTGTGGTAAACGTGAGAAGATCCTGTAGATATATCCAGACCATGGGAACTACGGGGCAGCGACGCGTTGTGGTTCGGCTTGGACTCTGGAGTTCAGTCCTGATACAGGAGAAAGCTACACTGTTGCGTTTGGAGCTCGGGGTCCTGTCGGGCACACGCCGAAAATCCCTCTCAGTACATTCAGCCGAGAAGTGAAGGATATACTGTATATAAAAACAGGACCTCAATGCTGCTTGCCAATGGTCTGCTACTCTTCTGTAACAGCATACACCAGGACGCTCTCCTTCAGGGCAGCTTAAATTCCCTCATGCAAGACAAGCCGTCTGCCTCTCATTCTCTCCTTAAGGAATGTGTTGGAGTTCTGGGAAACCCTAAAACAGTGTTTCCCAATCCAGTCCTCGGGGACCGAAGGACGGTCCATGTTTTCGTTCTCTCCCTGCTCCCTACCAGGTAAACGCTGCACTAAGATCTTTGGTGCAGTTTTTAACAAAAGCCAACTATTTTGCCATGAGGTTGCTGTCTACATTACATGAAACATTAGATTGTGTGACATCGTCGAGATTTAAACAGCCTTGAAGAAAACAAGATTAATAGAAGTAATGTCTTGAATAGATAAGCCCGACAGAGCTAAGGACTGTTTGCTGAGCTTTCAGCTTCATTGTCTCGCCCTTCTCTTCAACCAGACGTGTGACACTCCCTCGGTTAGGAACCTTGTGGGGCCTTTATGGCTTCCAGGCGGGATGCTGTCTCCTTTGGTGCATCTTCCAGGGAACGTTGGAGGGAATCTGGTTTGCTTGTATTCCATTGTGCGTCAGCACCCCATCGGGGCCCTCAGGCTGTGAGGCCACTCAATAGCTCATCAGGTTATTATTTGCACATTTCTGTTTTCTTTTATTATTGTTGTTTTTCGAAACATCTTATTTATTCATTAATTAGTTTATTTTACAAATTTCCATTACTTACCATAGGCAGCTCTCATGCAAACTCATTTCATTGCCTGCATTTACCACTGTTTGCACAGCTGTGCCTTCGATAAGTAAACTGTGTTTTGAAATTCTTCCCCAGAGGTACCCAGTCTTACTGGCTGATCTACTTCTGGCTGTAAACAGGGAAGTTTATCAAACTGTCCTACAGTCTGCAGGTGGAGGGAGGTTCCATGGGAGCAATAAAGTCAAATACACAATGTTATGATGATCAGTATTTCGGACTAACATGAATTAAAGCAAGCAGGTGTGTTATATATGTAACTGAGGAGGTGCTCCGTCGAGGCCATGCAGCGTTCTCAGGAGGTGTTCCATCTGGGCCATGCAGCATTCTCAGGAGGTCTTCCATCCGGGCCATGCGGATTTCTGAGGAAGCACTCCGTCCAGGCCATGCAGTGTTCTCGGTAGGTGCTCCATCCGGGCCATGCAGTATTCTGAGGAGGTGCTTTGTCAAAGCCATACGGCATTTTTAGGAGGTGCTCCATTGAAGCCTTGTGGCATTATGAGGAGGTGCTCCGTCCAGGCCCTGTGGCTATCTGAGGAGGCGTTCCATCCAGGCCATGTGGAAGGCAGGGCAGAACAGGTTTTTCGGTGCTTGGATGGTACAGGCAGATTTGGGTGTCTGCCAAGCTCTGGGGGTGTCTTGCAAACTCTGAGCTGCCAGTAGCACCATGTCTAATAGGTCACTTCTGTGCTCTTTGGCCCAATCATGGACCCCACAGCAGAAAGCAGAAATACCAGGGAAACATC
Organism: Brienomyrus brachyistius; assembly: GCF_023856365.1. NCBI lineage: Eukaryota > Metazoa > Chordata > Actinopteri > Osteoglossiformes > Mormyridae > Brienomyrus > Brienomyrus brachyistius. Next base: position 14,414,403 of record NC_064551.1, on the reverse strand, counting down.
AAGCTTGGTCATGAGCTCCTGAAGATGATGTGCTTGTGTGAGGATCTGGTTGTTGGTATAGTATAGTATAGTATAGTATAGTATAGTATAGTATAGTATAGTATAGTATAAAATATTAACATAAGTATTCTTGTCTTACGAGATGCAACAGTTTCCACAGGACTGAACACATCTGCTACAAAAAATGAAAAATCGATGAAACGTGATTATACCTTGCTGATAATTTTTGTAAGAGTCTTGGCTGAGCTGCCCATCCTACCGGCCAGCATGTGGCGGCGTTTCTGCTCTCATCCCGAAAGGTTGCAGTCAGGCAGCTGCACAGCTTCACATATGATGGGCCCACCCCATCGCCATAGCGATTCCCTATGTGTACAATCCACTGCACTGTGCTGTACCCTTCCCCCCCAAAGCCCCACCAGTACGCCGCCCACTTCCCCTCTCACAGTAACATGTGCTAATTCCTGAGCGAACACCAAAGGATGAGCTTGTGCCCCCAGGTAATTGTTTGATCGAGTGACTTGGCCTCCCCGATTCACTTTGATGAGACAAATAGTTTGAAGAGGAGATCCTTTGTGATGGCTCATTTTCAGAGGTTTAATTTTGCAAGAGCAAAACGTACTTTTGAAATATGATGGAGCAGGGAGGACAAAAGGAAAAAAAACATATGTCAATATTTCAGGCGGTCATATGCCCAGCGGTACCGCGCTACCTAATTCGCTGCACACCGTACGACACCCACCACGCCGAAGTCCTGTACCGCGACCGTTCCAGTCTCACACGCATCTCCCAGTCTCACACGCATCTCCCAGTCTCACACGCATCTCCCAGTCTCACACGCATCTCCCAATCTCACACGCATCTCGCAGTCTCATATGCATCTCCCAATCTCACACGCATCTCCCAATCTCACACGCATCTCCCAGTCTCACACGCATCTCCCAGTCTCACACGCATCTCCCAATCTCACACGCATCTCCCAGTCTCACACGCATCTCCCAGTCTCACACGAATCTCCCAGTCTCACACGCATCTCCCAGTCTCACACGCATCTCCCAGTCTCACACGCATCTCCCAGTCTCACACGCATCTCCCAGTCTCACACGAATCTCCCAGTCTCACACGCATCTCCCAGTCTCACACGCATCTCCCAGTCTCATTCTCACACCTAAAAGTCAGTGTGTTTATCCTATTCTGCTCTTTATTTTCTTGCGTGTCCCATCGTCCGAGCTCAGTCCCTGTTGCTCAAGCTATGGAACTCGAAATAAACACATCCTCCGTCCATGTTTCCATGTTTCCAAGCAAAGGGTTGCAACAGTCCGATATTAAACTAACTTCCCAGCAGATTTAAACTTATTTTTTTATGTTGTAGAAAAAAGATGTGGTGTTTTTCACAATGCAGTTTACTATAGAGTGGCCCATGTTGCATTGAACCCCGATCTGATATAAATCATATGTGAAATACCGCTCACAGGTTTAATGCCCACTTACAGTATGGGCAGAATGTGGTTTGAGCGATTGGATCTTGATTCGTCTTCAATCCATTTTGGGTGCGTTCACACCTGTATTCAGCTTTGGCCACTTGTGATCGGATCACCAAGGACGCATGTTAATACCAGATGTGAACAGGGCCTTAGCCTGTCTCTCACAGCCAGGGGGGCGGGGCTAATCGAGTCTTCCTGTTAATTCTGCGATGATGCTTGTCTCTAAATGAACAGACGGCGTACATGTGTCATCAGGCCTAGCGGCCTGCAAATTTGTACCGACAGAGACGGCAAGGCACTGGCATGTGGATTTTACTGCTTTATTTGAGAAAGGCATGTTTTAATAAGCGCCCCCCAAGAGCGCCTGATGCGGGGGTATCAAAGCAGCTCTGATATCCCGCTTTGTGCTGTTTGTTTTAGCATCTCGGAGAAAAAATGCTCTGGCAGCGGAAAGTCGGCGAGGCCAATCAGGGACGTATTTAGGGATTCATTCTGAAGCACCGCAGCCAGGTGTGTGGCTGAGTGGGGTGGTGGGGGCTCTTTGTGAAAGGAAGCGATTACGCCCCTCCTGAAGAGGCCCTTTGTCTCCTCCAGCGGGGGGCAGGGTTAAAAGCACTCAAGCAGGCAGCGGCGCGCCCAGGTGACACCACTCCCTGCCCATTTGTGCCCCCCCCCCACAAAGAAGCAGATGCATCACCTTTTGTCCACGACTGGAGCTAAGTGGACAAACTAAAAGTGTGCCGCTCCGGAGGAATGCCCCCCCCCGGACCCCTGGGGAGCCAGACGGAGGACGTGAGGATTCAGTAGCCGCGACCCCCACCCCATTTAACCTCTGCCTCTTTGTTTTTATCCCCATCAATAAAGGTGTGAGGATGTGCCTCAGTGTCCCCCCCTCTGCATTTGTAATAGATGATTCGTTCCCCGTGCTCCTGAAACAGGCTAGACCAGTTTATCACGTCTCCAGCTACTGGAGATGAACTGCATCGCTGTTCACTAACATCACCATCAGCTGCACATCAGCCTCACTTTGCTCTTCATCGGTCCTGATGTCATGGGCTCCAGATCAATTTCAATCAATTAATTGATTTTTAAATATCACCTTTCATAGGAAGGTGCCTAAACCAAGAACCAAACAGCAATAAACTGAAAGCACGGAGTGCTCTGGGGTTCCTGTGTGTCTGTGAGCCACGAGGCCATCTCCAGGTTTTAGCCCTCTGCTGGTCAGTAGGTCTGCCTGCACTCTACTGCATCCACAGACTCGCATGGAATGCATGTGGTTCAAAAGGGGGCGGGCCTCTCGCCTTCCTGTTAGTGTTAGACATGCATATTACATGTGCTGTATGTTGCGTGGTCTTCCGTTCCATTTTTTTCATAGAACAGCTTAAATTATTCCAAAGATCATTTTCCTAATTTACCCTTAATGCTATATTTTCTGGGACTGTGCAGTTCGATAAGAAGAATCGAAACACCGCAAGATTCCCTCCCCAAAAGTGACATCTCAGGATTCAGGATTTGTCATTCGCACAAAAATGCAAAAGATATGTTCGTATTTTTGCCAGCAGACTTCTGAAGAATGTCAGCCTTAATGAAGTGCTCCATGCTGTGTGTGTGTGTGCGTGTGTGTGTGTGTGTGTGTGTGTGTGTGTGTGGATTAGGTTTATATAGCATTATAATGTCCCCCACAATGTGAGAAAAACCTGTTATTTTGACATTGTGGGGACCATATACAGGTCTGCACAGCAAGAGGAATTCATCACGCCAGTGCTTAGAAGTGGCAGTGTCTCCTTGACAATTTATGCACCTAAAAAAAACTAAAAGTGCTAAAAGTCTCATATTTAATTTGGTTACTATTTTTTAGTTATAGTTAGGCCTGGGGAGGGTTAAGGTTGTCATGTTGGGAGTACAATTTAAATGAATGGAGAATCCCCACAAAGATATAATTGCAAACCTCTGTGTTTGGGTTTGGGTTTGAGTTTGTGCAGGTGTGTAGGGTGCGTATGCTGCTGTGTGTAGCACGGACGAGGATTGGATTCTATCTTAGCTAAAAGCCGGCAGATGAAGATTGAGATGCCTTCGCTCTGCGGCGCGGAAATGAGGCGCGGTGCGGTCCTGTGGGGGTCGCGGTCGTCGGCGGAGGAGGTGCTGGCCGTCTCGGGACGGTGCCTTGCAGAGACGCGAGCCGAATTCTGCCGGCTCCCACTGCTCCGGGGACCACTGGAGGATGAGATTGGAAAAGCGGCTTCCCATGAAGCACAGGTGCTGCTTCTCAGACAAAAGAGAAGATAAAGACCTGAGAAAACAAACAGGGGTCTGCCTGCAGAAGACATGACCCCTTTACCGCAGAACCTCAGCCCCCTGTTTCGGGGGATGTGTGGAGGGAGGCGGCAGGGCAGTGCTGTGCATTAGGCATGGCCCGGCTGTGAGGACGGGGCTCACTTCTTGCACCTCTGAGACAATCTGGGCCTAACAAGGTGATGCCCCATGGCCCGGCGTGTGATTTAGGGAGGACTAATTACAGTTTGGATTTTAATCACCACTCGTTGTCTGCCAGGGTCCCGGTTTAATGCGCAGCAGATATTTCTTACAGTGAGTAAGGTACAGAGCGCCGCCCTGCTGGCCATTCATGGAATGTCCGCCGTTACGTCTCCGGTGCATTTCAGCACATGCTTGGCATTGTTTCGGCTACAGGCTGCTGCTGGATCCTGCTGTCTTTACTCTCTCCCGATTCCCCTCCATTTCACAGGGATGGTGCAGAAGCAGAGTGAGGCAGAACATGTGCACTTTCGTTCTGTGTTCATTTACGAGTGGATTTTCACGTCCTCTGACCTCTGTCACGAAAAGAGAGGCGCATCAATAAAGCAGAGTTTAAAATGTCGCCTGCTGTGTTTGGCCACATTTCCGTGTTTGCCTTGCCTTGAGGGTGTTAATTATGACCTGTATTCCATCCAGCTGGTTAATAGAGCTGTCTGAGCTCTGGACGTGTCCCTGCGTGCTGACAGGGACCCCGACATGAGCGGTGAGAGGTCACCATGGCTGCATGCTCGCCTTTTGGCTGAAGCCCTTCCTCTCACATGGTCTGCCAAGCAAATGCATTTCGTTTTCCTTTCACTGAAACGGGAAACAAATACCGAAATGTCACTTTGTTCTGACATTTTCAAGTTTAAATTCACATCAACTGTTACATTAAGGAAGATAATTAGCACATCTTATATATGAATGTGGAAGAGGTGTAGGATTATTTTTTCCTCCCTGACTGTCGATTATGGGATGGGAAGGCAGCAAGCTCAGCGATCTCCTTAGAGAGCCTAAGACCTAAATGAACTTTCCAAACCCTTCTACACTTTCTCTGGGAAAATCTGAGTTTTCTTTTCCCTTCATTTCTTCTTCTGTCGGCACGCAATTACTACCTCTCACAGGCAGCCCCCAACAAACCATAGAGGTTGGGGAACGGTTTTTCCTGGAGCAACTAGAGCGCGTCCAGAACGCTGGGGAGCCGCTGGCACCCCGGATGGTGTGCAGGGCGACCCTTTGCTGGATGCAGATGGAGAGGCAGCACATTGGCCGAGGACAAGTCCCTGTCATTAAGGAGGCTGGCGCCTTCGCTCTCCGTGAATAAACAAGGGGTAACCACCACGACTGCAGGATCGATACGGCCCCTTCCTTTCTGAAAGGTGTCCCCCATGTCAGCACAATGGGAATGCCAGCAATCTGTGATCTCAAGCATAATGGACTTTGCCGGAGAATGTGACTTTACAGAGGGGGATGGGAAGACAAGCCTATAGATCCCCCACCCCCAAAGAGCTGCTGTTGTTCATTGAGTGCCTGCTCCTACTTTCCTAGTCAGACTTTGGAATCCATTATCTAAACATAACCCTCTTCATGAAAAAAAAAAAAAACGCTTGAGCTTTACCCAGCTGTCAGGCTCTCCGCTGATCGGTTTCTTTCGATTCTGACCCGGGAGGCCCGGTTATAATCATCTAACCTCCATATCTATCTCTCAGGCTTGGCACCCTTCTGCTTCTGCCTGCTCATACCTGCAGGCATGTGCCCCAGAATGCTTTAGGAGATTAATACCAGGTCCGTTTCTCAGGACCCAGGAAGGAGCCTCATTCAGCTCTCTGACCTTAGCTGTGACACTGGTGGCTGTTTAGCCTTTCTCCTCAACCTATTCCCCCCCCCGTAGCTGCACGTGCATGGGGTGCCAATGAGGGGGTGTCAGGGAATTGTGCCCAGCTCAAAGAGACCCATCCCGGGAAATTACGCCACCCATGCCTTTGCCCCCGATATCTCCTCCACCACCCCCTTCCCCCCAACTGCCCCAAGCAGCCGTGTCTCCACGGCAACGAGGAGCAGCTAAAAAAAACGGCAGGCTGACATAGATGCCCCTCATTAAATATCAACATCGCTGCTGACAGCAGAGATAATGGCCAATAACACGGTATTATGTTCCGAGTGAATGAGATTCTCCTGGGACTGGCCTGCTACGCCTCGGGGAGTTATCCCGGCACCGTTGCCCGCGGATACAGATTTACGGCCTTCCATCTATATAAACTGCCACTGTTGTGGAAACTCTGCTGCTTTCTGTTTTCCGAAGGTGAAACTGTTTCATTCCAAGGCTGTGCCGGCCTTTCTACACGAGACAGGGCCTTCAGAATGATTCATTTATTACTTAACACTGCTCTTGTGATCTGTCTCTATATATGTGTGTAAGTGTGTGTGTAAATAACTATATATTTATGTACACATGTATGTATACTGCTGTCTGCATAATTAAATGGTCGGTCCGGTTAGTGGGGGGTGCCCTGCCCAGCCCCCTGGACACAAACAGAGCTGTAAGTTAATTACCCCCCTGTCTCTGTCCTCTTATCAGCTGCTCGCTAAACATATTCGATCCACAGAGCTGGCAGATGCCGGGTGTGAGAGGCATCTGAAACTGGCTACCTCTTTAATATGCAGAGCGGTACCCAGTCTGGGCCACACACACGCATGCACGCACACCAGTCCGCAGTCATTACTATCTCCCCCATCGCACTGCGGGTGGACATTTCTGTATTCCGCGACTTCCTTGGTCAGGTCTTTCCAGAAAAAAAGAAAGAAATACGTGTAATCTGCTTCTGCGAGGAAATTGCAGATCTCTATCTGGCTGGAGTCTTTCTCCTCCATCAGCTTTTCATTTTCAACCGAAGTCTGTTTTCGTCCCGCGTGATAGCCGGAACCCCCCCCCCCCCGCCCCCGCCCCCGCCCCGGTACCATGTGCGCTAATACAGTATCTCGGGAACGTTGTCTCAACGTTTTCCAAATGCTGCTAAGCGACCTTCATGCAAATGCAGGGAGTACTTTGTGCCCCCCCCCCCCCCCCTCTTACACAGAATTCGGAAAAAAAGAGGAAGCGTTTTACATATAAATCTCCAGCGGTCATATTTCTTTTTCTTCTCTCAATTAATATTCTCGAAGAGCTTTAACAAAATCAATCCATATTCCGCTTTCCCAGGAGAGGATTGTGATGCACTTAAGAAAATTGTATCTGAAAATACTGGAGTTAGCTTCAGACTGACCTGGAGCCGCATGTTAGTACAGTCCCAGAACTCTGTGTTTGTATAACACTTTTTAAGACTTAAGGACAAATATACCTACTACAGTAATTACACAGAGTCGTGGAAGGTCTGAGGTCTAAAACCTTATAAATTAAGTTCACCCTTGCAGTTGAGTTGTATGATTTGAATTATTATTGGAAGTATTAGTCTATTAATCACTTAGAGATTCAAGGGAAGTACTTTCCACAAGGGTCCAACAGTGAGGGCCATTTGCATGGGCTTCGGTTGAGCCCCCGGGAAATGTCAGTGGCGATCTCATCTGCTGCACATGGGTCTGAGGCTCCACGATCTGCCCCTTTGTCTTTACACTCCAGCTGAAAGGTCGCCCTGCAGCACAGGCGCTGTCCAGTGCTGATAAGCATTCCGCCATTCAGCCTCCCTTCGTTTTCCTTTGTTGTTTTACTGTCTCTGCTCCTTTTTACATCGTCACATCTTTCTTCCCCGTAAAATACAGACCCGGTCCCCTGCTGCATGATTGACTCTGATAGGTCCTGGCATGTGTGGCTTTTCTGGAGTGGGGGGTCCAGGCTTCTCCCCCATTGATTTATTAATTGATCATTGCCTGTCATTGAAACGCAGCAGCGATGGCATTCAGTATCTCTGCTTTCCTATCAGTGCTACATGTAATGGCACCTTTAGTTACAGCTTTTGTTTCCTTTTGGAAAAAAGCAGGATCGATAGCACATATTTGTATCAACATCTTTGCCTCTTGATCAGGATTTGTGAAGTTTGGGAATTTGGGGATCTTGTCACAGGTTAGTGAAGAGCGGCTATGTGCTGGCTGCCATGCTATGCAAATCTTGTGTCATCAGACGTGTCCGAGTGCGTTTCACTGCTACGATTTTCTTTCCTTTTACCCTGGGTTATTTTCCACGGCATGTTGCTGCGGACTTGGAATTCTGAGTAGCGGAATCAATTATTGTGGTGGGAGAAGAGTTTGCGAAAATAGGATAGAGATAAGTTTTCTCTTCTGAATTGTCTGAATCACGAGATTGTATCTGACAATAAATAAGTGTGGAGGGGTGGGGGCTTAGGCATGTTTATAATTAACCTATTTATTTCCCATGCACTTCTCTCTGTGGCAATGACTAATCTCCATTCCCAACCAAGCTTTTGTCCTCCTCTGTTTTATCTGGCATAAAAACCAGCTGGCAATAAGAAAATAAAAAGGTATTAAGATGGAAAAGCAATAAGCAAAGGTTAAAACGCCATGTAAGGCAGCCAGCCACAGAAAGTGCTTCATGCTGGATTTTTATGACTCTGCTAGGGCAGAATGAGGGACGGGCAGCTCAGCGTCCATGTCTGACCATTTCTCCTTGCCAAGGGGAGGCATGGGGGTTTATGGACGGTCTGTTCTTGGGGCACGTTGTAGCCCGTATTACCACTCTCATGTTACTGTCATCTGCATGGTGCAACAACTACTGTACACGCTTATCAATGATGTGCAGGGATGCATCAAGATTAAAGAGGAAGAGAGGTTTGTGATGCCATTGATGTCTGTCTCGAGGTATGGGGGGGGGGCTTCCTAGAATTATTCCAGAAACGTGGTGTCTTAATGGGGTGACTTGAAAAAACAATGACAATCAGATTTAAAATGAGCTTGAAAAGGTCAAGACCTCCAAGTGAGATCGAATGCGTCTGGATTCCTCGCACCGACGAAGACTTGGCGGAAACCTCTAGAGTCTCCGAGCCCATCTTTATCACAAACGAGACATTTGATCCTTCACGGAGATGCCACTCTCCATTCTCTTGTGGTAATTATCCGGCATTTTTTATGAATTAATCGCCGGCCCGCAAACCCCCAGCATGTGCCGTTAAACCTGTCACTCCCTGTGGAGCCTTGTCTCGCGGCGGCTCCTTGAGAGTGCCGCAGGAACATCTGGCAGCAGCTGCGTGCCGCACGCCCGCCCTCAGCCGTGCCGCCGTGCACACAGTGGGCACTGTTTGAATTCACCTGTCATACGGCTGCCACATGACAGGGCCTGTGTTAGCGAGAAGCCGACCCGCGACAGGGATCCTCCATGGTGCCGATCCAGTCTGCCGGCCTGTTGGTGGGGGCAGGCCTAGGGCCGCGATGAGCACCGTACAGCCACCTGAACGTTCAGTGGGGTGGGGTTGGCGGGGGGGGCGCAGTATCATTGGGGGGCAGAAGAGTAGGGAGATGGTAGGAATGCATGTTACCGACATGCTTTACTTTTAACTTATAGGTTAAGATAGCTTCCTTTATCATCTGATGCTCACTAACCCCCAGGGCCACAGGGGGGTTGGGGGGGGGGTTCTTTTTGCTGTTCTCTCCTGTCTTTGCCTGCTTCTTAATAAATATGTACAAAGGGCTATTCTTCATGTTTACTTCTTTTGATTTTCATCCACTCATTCTGTGATACAAATGTGTCACACCAATAGAAACATATTTAATGAACAGAGAGCTGGACTGATATGAGATGGATGGATGGATGGATGGATGGATGGATGGGACAGATTATTTACTGGCCACTATGTTTGTTCTCCCATAACAGCTCTGCTTTATTGCTCCACTTCATGGGAATGTCTGGCACGCAACTGTCGAAATCATGAAAGTCATTTTAAAAATTAAGAATGCTGATCGGATTTGAGCGTCGGTCGTAAATTATGCTAACGGAGTTGTAACATGGAGATCATGAGCATAAATGCATTTTCCACCATGCGCGTCAGACATGATTCATGGCAATAAAACAAGCAGGGATTTTATGGGGATTCCGTGAAGTGGTAGCTGTGGGTCGTAAAATCCGCATTTGCAGCGCAAATAAGGAAGGATGGTTTTTCTGAGATCGATTTTACTACCGGCCGGAATTCGAACCTGCAGCCGAGGAACGCGGGTGCCCCTATCTCCATGGTACTTAAGGCTCTTTAGATTTTTGTTTATTTAGCAAACACAAGTGCAAATCAGAAATCAGGGTCACCCCGCCTCCCCATCCGCGTTGGGGTTATGAGCCTTGCTCAAGGGCCCAACGATAAGATCTCTCTACCAGCCCCGGGATTTGAACTGCCGACTTTTGAGCCGTGACCGCATGGTCCTTTGACCACTTGCGATGCCCTGAATCTCCACACCGGCCTTTTACTGTGCTCTCCCCACCTGCTCTGTCCCTCCTGAAAACCATAAGGGTGGCAGGGGTCACCACCCTGACTTTGATACCGTGGTAAAGTTGTGGCAGCATATGTCTGAATCTGGCTGCACCAGGCATATTTACCGGAAAGACGGTGTGTTGTTTCTGTAGATGGGTGCTTATTTTACAGGCGCCCCCTACATGTGGCTTTGGCATCCTGCAGGGGCGTTACCACCTGCGCTGGGTGCATTCAGCTCCACTCTCTGTGATGCATGAAGCAGAAATCCCAGTCAGGCGGGCAACAGTGGGCAGAGGCAGGCAGAGGCATGATATGATTCTATTCTCCACAGCTGCTGAAATGGCAACTCGAAGGAACATTTCACTGCTCTTAGCTATATTTTTATTTCTCAGGGGAATCATTGGGTATCTCATCTCTAACTCAGTCCCGGGACTGTACTGGATGAGATGTTTCTAATAAAACTGCTGTTGGCAAAATAAACTCCATTAAAAGAGACTCGGAAATGAGACATCAGTCAGTCACGTGGCACAATTGTGAGATTTGAGACTGGGGCCTGTGATCAGTGGAAACCAGCTGAAGAAGCAGTTAAGATCTGTGAAATCTCATTTCAAGATGTCTTGAAGTACTCTGAGTGTAGATAGAGTGAGATTGTCAGACCCGGCGCAGATGCATTTTTTTTTAGATTTTACATTTTTGGACTTTTTTGTGAATTTTTCAAGGAAGACCACTTGCATGAGAAATCGAATGTGAGTGGTAGCAGTAAAGCTGAATTTTTATTCCCTGTACTGATGTGGTTTTCTATCTTAATAGAATGATAGAATAGAATAGAATAGAATAGAATACTTCTTTAATGTCCATCAAATTTATATCAGATGGAAATTCATCTTTGACAGAGACGAATTCAACACACAATACAAGCAACACTACACACAATAAACATATATGTCAGTGCAACTAAATATAAGTAGAATATGTTATAAAATCATTCCAGTCTACTCCTAGTGAGCGATTCAACAGAAATGAATACATGTAAAACAAAATACATAAGATACCAATATAATAAAACTAGCTGCTAATTAAATTATCTAAGAAAAATAGTCTTTGTTAAGGATGGTTACAGCTGATGGAATAAATGGCCGCTTGTAGTCTTTTTTCCTGACTAATGGGACTGCAAGTCTCCTGCCTGATGGAAACAATTGGAAGGCACAGTGAAGCGGATGAGTAAAATCTTGATAGACCTGTTTTTTGTCAAAATCTGTGAGGACAGGTGGGAGAGTTGATGTTGTTTATTTCTATTTTCCCGGCCCGATTGACGATTCGTGTGTCAACGTATACGTTCTTTTACTATTTAACCGAAAGTTGCCCGTACCACGACACTATGTTGAATGTCAGCACCCTCTCAGTCAATGATTAACCTGAATGAATAAACTTCTTCTTAGGAGACATTAGAAATAGACCTAAATCTCTTGTTGCATTTTTCCTTTTCTCTGGAAATGTGAGCTCTGCACCGTCAATGAGCTCTATGCAGAAAAGCTGCAGGGTTGTTCTGGAATGAAAGCCTCAGAGTGCATGAAACAGGCCCTGAAAATGCAATATGTAAATAAGTTCCGCAGCATTTTGCCAGGACGCAGGGGTTAGTACTGAAGTCTGACATCTCTGGGGCTGGAGGCTTCAATCCCTTTTCAGATCCTAGTGAGTGTGTGTTGGCTCCATGACAGTTGTATGTTTATGATGCCCTGTCTGCTCATTTGTATGTTGCTTTGGAAAAAAGCTTCTGCAAAATAAGTAAATGTAAATGTCTGGAGGTTTGTACCTTCTCCCCATGTTTATGTGCATGTTTTAACTGGGTACTTTGACCTAGGTGATTGGTGTTTCTAAAATGTTATTAGTGTGATTGTGAGTTATTGCTTTTCCCTGTGATGGGCTGGTGTGTACCGTGTTACTGTGCAACAGCCTTTTTGTGTGTGTGTGTGTGTGTGTGTGTGTGTGCACTCTGAAATGCACAACCATCCTGTTCCGTCTCTCCCTTGACCCATGCTCTGTGCTAATGGAAGACGAAGTTGGAAACTCATATATTACTAAACATACGGTGTGCCCTCTATTTGGTAAAAAAGGTGTTTTCTGCCATTCTCCTATTTTAACATGAAAATAGTGTCAATGACCTGACTGATTTAGGTAACCAAACAATGCTTTTTATAATGAACAATGTGCTATATGTTTGTATTGAAGCAGAAGACACCAGCAACTGCCTCTTTAGGTCGGGACATACGTGTTCAGTCTTACCTCATGCAGCTGGTTGCCGGCATTGATATTAGTTAGATATGATGTTTCACATTTAATTAATTTTACATGCCTGTCATGTCTTTGCCAAATAGCATAAATAGTAAATAGTCTTGGCATTGTTAAGAAAGTGTAAACAGATGGTGCGTCTTCCGTTTGCCTTCAAGGTTTCTACTGGCGGGGGGGTGGAGGACCTTGAAACTCAATGGCGTTTAGAGGGGAAACTCCCTGCAGCCTGATAATGATGCATGAATTATTCTGTCAAATACATTTTTATTAGCGATTATTTGCAATAATTAAGCGTATTATGTTATTTTTATTATTCAGCAGTCTCCCCAACAGTTACATTTGCACAGTAGGTATAAGTGGTCTTTAAGGTGCCCATAATATTTTTTTCAGACTGTCTTAAGCGGACCATGAACATTAATTATTAAAAATGAAGAGTAGTATAAATGAACACTATTTATGGAGCTGGCCGGCATAGTTCTTTAATTATGGCATGCATCAGGAGTTGATTCAGAGTGTAGGTCTAGGTCACATGTCTTACAAGTGGCTCCTCTGAGGGAGGGGGGGTGCTCACATTGCCAGTTGATTGGTGGGTTTCCTTCTGCTGACCCAAAGGAAAGGCTGGATTGGTTAACAGAGACCAGCCAGCATGGCAGTTGCAGCTTCCATGCATGGGCACTGAAGCCCTGTCACTGTTGCAGAAGCTCAACAGTGTGAATGCAATGGGGCAGGTCTGAAGCTTCTGCAGCAGTAGAAAACAACACATGCATGATTTATGCATTTTATATATATGTGTGTGTGTGTGAGTGTGTATGACTAGGGGGAAGCTAGACGGCTTTAATTTTATGGTTTTTGAATTTGCATTCCATTAGCAAAATTGTTTCACTCTCGGGAATTTAAGATGTCAGGCAATAATCTGAAGTGAAATTTCAATTCGTTATTCGCAGTAATAATAGGGATGTTGTCACGGTGTATAGCGTTTCAGGTAGGCCATGCGCCTGCACGCAGCTGTGAAAATGAACAGTCCGCCTCTCTTTTCTGATATCATTACGGTGTGGAGATAATATGTCTATTCCCTTTGACAGCTGCTCGATACACTCTGCAGTATCCGATCTCCCCCGTTGGGCAGCGGATGGGGGAGAGGCCGCCGTGCGCTCGCCTCCCGGGCCGACGCTAATCCCAGAGGGGTCCTCTGAGCAGCGCGGTCGGCCATCTTTTGTCCCGCGGAGATCAAAACATCAAAGGGCAACCTCGGTGTTTCACCCTGACTTGGATCTCATTACCGGGCTGATAAACTTCTGGAGTCTTTTTCCTCAAAACGACGCTCCCTTCAATAAATATTTGAAGGCGACCGGCCGCTGTGGCTGAGCAGGACGCAGATGGCGTGTGGTGTAGGGTTACCAGGCGAGCAGACAGGCTGCCCTGTCCCTGTGCAGCATTATTTAACCAGGGAACCCGAAACCGTATTCGCTCACGCAGAGCTTTCCGCCCGGTCCTGTGACGAAAATGCAAAGGGTTTTCCTGATCTCAGGCAGACGTGCGTCGCTGTGTGGTGACACGCATGAAGGCTGGCGGCACCTACTCTGTGCTTAGAATTCGGAGGTTTCTAAGTGATCAACAAAAGCTTGACTAGTTTATGAGATGAGGGCGAAGGTCTGTACAGTGCAAGTGTCGGTTTCAGGATTCGAGATATAAGATGTTTTATTGACCGTCTGCAACAAGTGCCTCAAGCTGCTTACTCCATCAGCCCCACCCAGCACAAAGAACACCTAGTGTATAAATATTAAATATAAATTATAAATATAAAATGAATATATAAAATATAAAGAGACAACAGATGTGAAACTGTGTGGTGAAAATAGCTATTACAACTCGAATAAAGTACAGCTGCTAGCAATATTGCAGAATTTCTGATCTACCGAAATATATAATTAATGTCTTATATGACTTACAAATAATTTACAAAAACATATTTTGGGGGTTGTAACAAATGATCATTTTAATTTGCAATTAATTGTAGCAGTACACTTCTAGTTTAGTACATCCATTCATTTGCCCAGCACATGAGACTAGAACCTCTCCCAGTTAGTACAGGGCAGGGAATTAGGGCACACACACACAAACACACACACACACACAGACAGAGAGAGAGAGCGAGAGAGAGACACACACACACACACACACACAGACACACACACACACACAGGTCTGTAATTAAATCTTTGTGGGGACTCTCCATTCATTTCTATGGAGAACAACCTTAACCCCTACCCAGCCCTAAACTAAATAACCAAACAAAATACGAGACTACAAAGTAATATAAACCTAATCCACACACACACACACAGCTTTAGAATTTATAATAATATTATACAAAATGTAATACGTTTACATTACCATGAAAAAGTAGTTTTCCATACCTAATTTTTAAATGGATTTCATGTTGACTTTGATCATTCCATTTGTTTTGTGGTGGTGGAAATAGATGGAAGAAGTCGTTAGCTATTTCAATGTCTTATTAAGTTATTGATGACCCCTCTCACCCAGTTACCTCTGCCCAAATGAAGGGGTAATTAAGGTCAGCTTGATGATTATTTTGGTAACAACAATCAGGCTGAATTCAGCCAACCCTCCCCATATAAACTGACTACCTATCATTGGGATGGTGTTTCTTGGGGTATGTTACATGGAACAACATAATCTTCTACTAAGAATGCAGCTTTTCCATGAATTTGATTCTGAAGTGGGTTGTGAGGTTGTTTCTAAGGCAGTGGGGGCTCTATTGAGCCACAGCTGGTGTTCAAATGGAAGAGAAAGTTTGGGATGTTGGTGAAACTTATCCGGGAGAACAGCCAGTGAACTGCAGGCCTCTCTCACCTCAAACGAGGCTGGTGCAGTTCCAGCATGGGGAAGACACTGGCTGAAAATGAGACGCATGTCAGAGTAAGGTTTCCACCACACGGCAAGCAGCCAGGCGCCTGGCGCTTACAGACGGGTGAATATCACGCCGTGAAAGAGTGCTTGCCATTAAAATAAATGTGACTGCAAAGTGTTTTTCAGCTTGAAATGAAATGAGTTACATTGTTGGTTTACACAAAGAAAGCTCTTGCTCTCTTGGTGTTGGATCGAAAAGGTGCGTTTGTAAGTGCGATTACTTTAGCTTCATGAGCTAAATATGCTTGCTAAACCCAACCTGGCATCCTTGTCTCTGAACTTTTACACATCCAAGCCGAATCTCAATATGATTTTCAAGTGAGGTTAAATAATTTGGGCTACTCAGGGGGTTGCAATTATTGGTTTCTCCTCCATCTTAAGCGCTTTGGTTTCTAATTTGCTGAACCTACCCGTCCCAAACCGAAGATTAAATCTGATTGGATGCCGCTTCGCTAGAGGTTAGCGAACTAGGCGATAGCTCAATCAATTTGAACTTTGAGTGGCACGACAAAGTGACAAAAAGCAGGTGGCGATGCTCTTCACCTTGACTTATAACGCCAAAAAATTTTGCTGTGTGGACACAGTCAGAACTACTGCCTCTGAGCTATCTCTATGCTTCATATATGGGACAATGTTCTACGGATGTAAAATGGGACCTATCCACCCATCTTCTGCATATTCAGTACAGGCTCACTGTGTGCCTGGAGCCTGCATGAGGATGGGGGGCCCTGGATCAGCATAGCGCACGCACATGCATACTAGGGGAAATTTATTTTTGTATCATGGTACTATGTGCTGTCCCTCTCTAGCACTGCTTTGTAAATATATTGTGTTGTCACTTTGTATTAAATGTGGCACAGTGACCTGATGGGAAAACAAAAGCTTTTGTCTTCACTGTACCCTTGAGTTAAGGTGAAATGGCAAAACTGAATTTAGAGATGCCAATTTAAATGTTTTTTGAACTGCATATGGGAACCGGCACAAACGCGGGGGGAACATGCAAAGTCCACAAATGCAGAGGCAGGATATGAAAGTTCAACCATGGAAGCGGAAGGCAATGGGGTTACTCACTGAGTCATCATACAAGCCGAAATAGCACACCCCCGCAAGAAGAGCCCAACAACGTAGGAAGCCCTTCCTGCCACGCTGTCGGCTGCAGTTACGGTGTTTGATTGCATCGTCATCACTAAAGGGACCATGGATTTTGTGACAGCGAGTTATACATGAGAACATCAGGTGATCTACTGCATGCTGTAGCGTACATGGCTCTAGAAGGAAGACCATGATCCAACCTCAAGCTTAATTTTATGCTCGAGGTACAGACCTAAATCCCACCATTATGTTGTTGTAGAACATGAAACCACTTGAACCTGCAAATGTCACTAATTTGAAGCACATGTAACCCTTCTACAAGTTTAACTGGTCCCTAACTACAGGAAGTCTGCTGTTGAAGTTGGTCTGATAGTGTCTGAAAGTTGATTCATGACATGTGAACTTGATAAAGAATTATTATTTCTTTAAATATATAATAAGAATATATATGTTTCTCCCATGGAATTTTGATGTCTAATAACATTTCAATTATGCAGCTATATATTAAAGTATTTTTTCTCTCCAACAGCTACTCATTTTGTCTCATCGTGTTTCATGTAAAACAGCAGACGTCTTTTGCTTCAGCATCTTTCTTTAATTCAGAATGTATAGGCTATGCCAGACACAGCAGCAGAGTTTGGGTCTGACAGTACGATTAATGAGCCTGATTGCAGTCACATAACAATGACAACAATTAAGGCAATTAAATGGCATTTTTGCAAGTAAACAACGCATTTTCTCATTATTCTTGATTTATTTTTGTTTGGCATCAACCATTTGTCATAACAGATAAAATTCCACGAAGGAACAGAAGCTGTTGTAACATATGACAGAATGGGCAGTAGATAGCATCCTGGTTTAAGACTTGACCTCAGTATGTCTGGAGCTTAATCTGGGGTCTTGATTTAGTTCAGTTAAATATTCTTCTAGGCAGAAGCAGATATACTCAATTCAGTACTAACACTTACTTGATTGGTATTAATAATAACCCAATGCTGTTTTGTGTGCATGCAATTGCAGTGAGAGAAGAGAATGTAGCCACCTTCAGAGGCTCGGAGTATTTCTGCTACGACCTGTCGCAGAACCCCATCCAGAGCAGCAGCGACGAGATCACGCTCTCCTTCAAGACGTGGCAGCGCAACGGGCTAATCCTGCACACGGGCAAGTCGGCCGACTACGTCAACCTGGCCCTGAAGGCTGGTGCCGTGTCCCTCGTCATCAACCTGGGCTCTGGGGCCTTCGAGACGCTCGTGGAGCCCATCGTCGGCAAGTTCAACGACAACACGTGGCACGACGTGAAGGTCACGCGTAACCTGCGGCAGGTAGGGACTCCAGGCAGTGGGCGGGTGGCGGCGGCGAGGAAGTGTGTTTCGCTAAGAAAGTCTTTCGGTATGGAATGAGCAAAATTGGTGGATTATTACCATAGATTGACAGAACTCAAGGCCCACAGTGTATGCTGGTATTCCACTGCTGTTTGAAGTGCCCACCTCTTTATCGCGGCAACACCAAGAGAGGTTGGCTTATTTAAACAAGGAATACTGCCGACAGAATGTACCAGCAGACACTTTGCGACCTACTAGCACCATAGTCCCCCATTCCTACCATAACGTTACAAATAAATAGAACGCGTGTTTCTCCATTTGTGTAATACAGAATAATGCATAGCTTGATGCTTTTTTAAGTCGTTTACATAGCTGTTTTTTTTTGTTGTCTGTCACCGTGTAATGTCTTTATTTCTTCTCCTTATTTTGTTTACAATTCTGAAGTCCAAGAACACCGATCTTTCCCCCCTCCTGATTTCACCCATTTTTTGCCTCACTTTTTGCTTCCTCAAGCAGACACTTCTGTCAGAAGCCATCACTAGCTTGATGGCTTCGGGAGACTGACTCTGTCCTCTAGACATTCCCTTCACTCTCAGGACTGTGAGTTTAATCTGAAAAGTAGACGAAGCTTCAGCCGTTCCTATCTGCTCCAGAGCAACCTTTAATCAGCAGCCAAATTTATGCAATATACACTAGGCAGCCGCCATTACTTTTCCAAGCGTATTGTATTAGTGTCTAAAATTACTGTGGTGAATTTATGCTTTTGTGATTCCGACATTCGCTGCGATAGGAATGTCGCTAAGACAACAGTACTATCATAAGGCCGGGCGCAGTATCCGTTTTTTGAAAGATTCATCATTTTCCAAATGCTAGTAATTGCTTTGCTGGATCTAGGTTTGACTAAATGCCTGATTGTTTGCAGTACATAGTAGGAACATGTAACAATGTTTCCTGGGAATTCCGAAAGCAGACACAGAAACACGGCAGCTGTGACATCGTATAGGGTTAAGAAATAAATTACCTTGTGTCATGGGACACTTAAAACAAAATTTGTCACTGAGTTCGCTGGGTTCCAAGGAGTGCACAGTTTATGGCTAATTTGTCTGGCTGACTTTATGTTGTACTTGCGAGTCAAATTTTTGAATTCCAAGTACGATTTGCACATTTGGAGAAAGTTGACAAGTAAGTGTTTACTATTATTATTATTATTGTTATTATTAGTATTTTTTGCTATTGCAATGTAATTACTTTCAAAAGATCCGTTCCACTGCCAATGGAATAGACTAGACTTGAAATTTGAGACAGGGACCTAATATCTCCTCTGAAATCTCCATTGTTTCCTCTCTTGCTTGGTCTCTTTCTCTATGTCTGCTCCTCCTCCCCCCACCCCAAGGACATGCTTTGTAAAACTAACATCAGCCATTCAGATCATGGAACAAGTCATTGTTTTACTAACGGGATCGACTAATGTACTAACACCCTAATTCTTCGCCATTGTTATCATTTTTCGTTATTTTATTTTATTAACAGCCGTTCTGTTCACTGTTTTTAATTTCCTTTCTTCCCCCCTTTTCCGCAAAGCAATCAGGCATTGGACACGCTATGGTAAACAAACTACATTGTCTGGTAGATATCATTCTTATTGTCTTTCTTTTGGGTTTGCCGTGTGTCTCCTCCCTCTTTCCTTTACTTTGACTCTCATTGTTGACACTTATCAAAATTTGAGGAAATGGGGTTGGTATTTCTCAGCTTCTTCACTTCCCGATTTACCTCTTCACCCGTCTCCTTCTTTTAATGCCACCCTCCCCACCATGGCTTTCCTTTTTTTTACCTCTTGACTCCTTTTCTTTGAATTCCTCCTACTGTTAAAAAAAAAAAACAAAAACTTCCAGATCAGAGCTTTGTAGGGCTTCATGTATGAACAAAGCCTCCGCATTTTCTCTCACCGCGGACGTTGGCGAACTGGCAGAAGCTTTCCACAAACCAACAACTACAACCACGACCAAAACGCAAAATGAGAACCAAACAAAAGCTTCAGAAACCTTCAACGCGGGAGCTCTGACAGTTGTTTTCGGCACACTTTTTGCATGGCATGCCTAAACGTCACTGATAACATCCCTCCATGTCTCCATGACCCCATCACCTGCTAACCAGCATTAATTAGTCCCTACCTTGCTTTACTTACCTTTCACCATCTGTGCATGTTGGTGACGATCCCCTCTTCAGTTCCCCTTCTGCATGGTCGTGTGCCCCGCACGTACTTTTATGTTATGCTTGCTCATGTTTGTGAGTGAATCATTTTCTACCATAATTAACCTTTTTTCATTTTCAAAAAAGTACAAAAAAATAAAAACAAACAAACAAGCCCCGGCTTGCACATTTGTGACATTGTATGGTAAGACCCCCCCTTTAATTCTGCATGCTTGTTGATAAACTTCCAAAATTTGCCCAAAACTAAAACAAGTACAAGAAATTTGTCCTTGGTTTTAACATTTACTAACCCTCTCCAACCTAAACTTCCAAAAAAAATAACAACAAAAGTCATTTTCTTACCCTCATCAAAGATAAAGAAAATATTCCTCTATAATATTTTCTTTACCTGTCTCTTGAACTTGAAAAAAGAATGACATGAAAGATGTTGTCTTACCCAAGTGAGACTCCCAAGGTACGGACACTGGTCCTATGAAAGAAGATCACGTTCCATAAAAGAATCTCGTGAGCCTACTTCCCGTTCCCACATGGTCACATATGGGCCATCTTCTCCTACTGCTTCCCCTGAACAGGTGACAATCTCTGTGGATGGCATTATCACCACGACGGGCTATACGCAGGAGGACTACACCATGCTGGGCTCCGATGACTTCTTCTACGTTGGGGGGAGCCCAAGTACGGCAGACCTACCAGGCTCTCCAGTCAGCAATAACTTCATGGGATGCCTGAAAGATGTAAGCTTGGCCTTCTTCCCCCTGTACCTTGAACATCGCCATCTCCATCTTATGGCAACCAGATAGTCCATGTCAGGGAGGTTACAGGATTTGTATCCTACCATTTCAATTAGAAGAACTTAGATGTCACTTATGTACTGAGTTCTTGCTGTGTGCCGATTGTTCAGTCTCCTATAGTCATGCATATATTACTAAGGTTAATGTGAAACAACTGGACACATTTTTGATTTTGAATCACTTTTGAAACAAACCAGTTAAAGAACAGGAAGAGCTGGACTATTTTTCCAAGCACAGCAGGCTTTCGGTTTTAAGGTAGTTTGTGAAATCTGAAGTAGCTAAAAGTGCCCTTTCTGACATGGATAATATGGTCACCCTAGAAAGGCCTGATTACCCCCATGTAATAGTGGGCATCAGATCAGCTTTTAGATTTACCCCTATACAGGCACATTCATCAGCAATACAAGTAGCAAAGTATTTACCAATGTTTATTTTATGTATTTTATACACAGACACACACACACACGTAGAGGTGGAAATTTCAGGTCCAGGAAGTACAAATCCAGACCAAGTTTTTGTTTCAACTAACCAGTTGAGTACTCAGTTCCAGAAAGTATATACTGTATATATATATATATACACACCTCATTGTGGTTGGACTTTTGGAACTGTCAACCGATTAAAACCCATCTACCCATCTTCCAACAGCTTATCTAGTATAGGAGCATGTGGGCCAGTAGCCTATCTGAGGCAGCTTAGGGCAGAAGGCAGCCAGACACCTTGGCTGAGTTTCCAGTTCCTCGCAGGGCACTGATTCAAAGTTGAAGGCAAATTATAACCCACTTGGGTTTCTTTTATCTTCATATTAAAAGGCCTTTTTGATTTTGTAGAAGCCGGACTGCCACACTGCCCTCCACATCTGCATCTGCTGGAGGTCACCTCAACCTTCTGAGCTGCACAGTGGTGGCCAGTTGATGGCCGCTTGCAACTCAAAACACAATTAATACGTCTTAGTGGTCGGGCGAGTGGGATAATGATCTCCAAAAGAACACACCTTTGTTAGAACGGGATTAGGCCATTAAATCTTTCTGAAGCAGCTACCAAGAAAGCCTCCATTCCCTAATTATTGGTCTCTTTGGAAAGGTGATTATACAGTACAGTGCCCTGCTCATAGTAATGGCAGTACCCTAGCATGGTTTTAGACCACTTAATTAGCTGGACTTGTTGTACTGTACATCGCCATCACCACACAGTCAACTGTTACGATTCTTACTGAATCCATAGTATGAGAAGCTGCCCATGAACAAGACGTAAGTGAAATCAACGTTGATGCGTTCGATTCCACGCTGGCTCTGGCCGCTTCATGCCTCTGTGGGTTCAGCCTTTACGGCTTTCTTGGTTTTGCATGTGACTCACTCTGCCGAGGCACTTTGAGGGTGCGGCAAGGACTTCGGCCACATCCAACTACAGCTGGAGAGTTCGCACCCAATTACATGTCCAATAATAATAATAATAATAATAATAATAATAGTTTCAGCGCGGTTCCAGCTCGCTTCGGTTTTCCACTGCAGAAGGGTCGGCTCCATAAAGGTGTTGCCAATTATTAGTTATTTGATCAACTTTGCTTCATATAAGCACTCTAAAAGTATTTTTTGTTTGATTGGGCATTAATTATATATTTGCCATGCATGTGCCTGACCCTTTGGGTCATGGTCATCCAGACAAAGATGTGTATGTCCCCAGTATTTGCATGCCTATTCTAAAACCTCCGATCAGACTTTAGATAATAATGTTGCCCTACATTACGTAATGTAATGTATGTCCATTTGCACTGCTTTAACCCATTAGGTTGCCAAGGAGACCACTGTTTCACAGAGTATCGTTGATAGGAGGTCGAAGGTCAAACCCTTTCACATTCCCTAGGCTTGAGCTGCTGCAAATCAGGCTGACTGTGGCTTCATCCAGTGGTCATTCTCACTTACCGAGCGGGAAAAGCAATCAGAGGCCTTATAACACATAAGAAAACAAGAAATCTGTACATGGGAACAGGGAAATGGGGACTGAATACATGAAATAAATGTTTGTTTGTTAGCTCATGAATTGTTTATATGTTTTCTCTGCCGTTTACAGAGTAGGGTTAGTTAGTTTAGGACAGCTGTGTAAGAAAAGGCCCTTTTGCAGGATGATTGTTCTCGTAAGTAGAGTATATCGTGTTTTAAATACAGAAAGTCTGTGAAAATCTGAATTTAAATGTTGGCTTTAGTGATGTCATCCCATGGGCAGAGCCGACTGTGAATCTGTGTCAGGTTGTGTGTTGTTGTACATGTGTGTGAGCCTGTGTGTCTGCTGGCAGATCAGCGGACGTAATGGAGGAAAAAAGGAGATTAAAATCAGAGTGCACACCTCTGGGCGTTATGCAAAGGCTCATCGCAAGCCCCCCAGACAGGCACCTTTGTACTGATTTAAAGCAGGGAACATAACTGAAGCCATTATGTCCACTGCCGAGCTCCCTCTCCCCGCCCCCAACTGCTGAACCCACCGCCACCCTTTTTAAAAACGCTGCTCTGAGGTCGCCCACACTGGACATATTCTCAACCCAGTTACTATGAGGCACTGCAATTTGCGTGGATGTGGATGTCCCCCATCCCCCGACCAGTCGCCCACCCCCGATTGTCCTACCGTCTCCTGGAGGTTCGCGGATGAAAACAAGCCGCCCATAATCACGGCTGTAATGGAAAGTCACCTTGTCGCAGCCCTTTTATCTTTCGACCGCCTGAGCCTGCCTCTCGCTTTATTACCCTCTGTATTCCACACGAGGCCATTAATATTCATTTGTTGCTTGTGAAGCCTGCCCCTCTCTCTCTGTCTGCTGTCAAATGGCAGCCCTGATAACCGAGGTATCGCCGGGGCCTCGTTTCTGTCGGCCCTACAGAGATAAATAAACATTTGAAACTAGGGTGTTTTTTTTCCCTCCATTTTTTGGACGCGTCTTGAATGAGACGGCCACATTACATCAGACTTTGAACAGACATATTTGCGGGGACTTTGTATTAGGCTCCAAAAGAAGAAATGTTACCGACTCGTGCACAGGGGGTTTTTGGACAGCGTGTGGAAATGGCGCCACTAAATTATATGTAAGCTTCTGACAGTGAAGCTTCTGACTAGAAATGACCAGCGGCTCATGATTACTAGCCAGCCTTGAGCCTGCACTCTTAATTCTACAGCACAAATGCATACATTTACTTTGAAATCACTGATGGAACCCAGTGTTATACAAAAAGTACAAAATCAAACATTTGCTATCTTTAACCTTTTCTCACACTATGTCCAAGATTTTTCTTTGTGTATAAAATCCACTTCTTAACTAGCTTGTCCCTTGCGAGGTAAATGTTGTATCTACTGCCTGTGCATGTTCATCCATCTTGGTTTAATAGGAACGAAACACAGAACCCCAGAAGAGTGAGAATCCACAGAATGTTAATATTCCATTGACCATACAGTTTAAGGGTGATGTCCATCGGTTCAGAATTGTGTACTAGATTGGCACCCAGCTTGGTGGCCTACAGATCCATACCCAGACAATGACCTATTTGTGCCCCATGTGGCCCTGTGAATTATTTCATTGGTTTGCTTTTCCCGCCATTTTGCTGAGTCACTGCCAGCTGCTGAGCAGATCCGTGCGCACAGATGGCCTGGCGTGGCCCCTCTTTCCAACTGATCCGTTTGGATCAACCCTGCAGGAAAGATAGGGCCTGGCACCGGACTGGAATGAAGATCCGGACCTGCCATGGAAAACATCTGGCACGGTTCTGAACATGGTTGCAGAAAGTTGGCACATTCAAAGGCTAGCTGTTCAGCGGGTAGCCAGAATTGAACAAAGAAACATGCATAAATGACATACATTAAGAGCTCAATAAGGCTGACGTCTGCGTTTGAGAATGTACTGAGCTGCATTACATCATCACCGCAGGCCCCGTCCAAACAAAAATAGGAGTGTGAGCAAAGTGCTGACCACAAGCAGAGGTGATAGCCACCATCCAAGTGTGCTGCATAGATGATAGGTACACAGTAATTCCTGCTGCAAACCAAGGAAGATGTAGGTAAGCTAGCTGGCATTGTTACATTGGTCATAGAGTTGTACTCCCCCTAATAGGGATAGATTGTAGCCCCCCATACTTTGTCCAGGTTAGCAACTTTGAGGTTGGATATGGCGCGTTTCCATTGGCATACAGGAAGCGAGCCTTACCCCAAAGATACACTAGTCTCAACATGGTTCCAGCTCGCTTCGGTTTTCCACTGCAGAAGGGTCGGCTCGGTAAAGGCGTTGGCAAGTTTGAAGAGTGACAGTGGTGTAAAACCCAAGAGATGCATATACACTGCCACACAGTGTTCATCACGATTTACTGTGTGTGAGTATCATTTTTACTGTTTGCTAATTTCCGCTAGCATGTCTGTCCGAATTGCTGTTTTAGCATTCAACTTCTATCCCCACCAAACATTCGCTTATATAATTTCGCATTACGAATCCATTCCGTTCAGCTGTTCTATAGTACCTTTTCAAGTAGGAAATGTTCAAATTCTAAGTTATTCGGAATACATTACTTAATTACTTTATTAGTGCATTACTAGTAATAATAAATAGATATTCCACGCGCAGAACTCCGGCGTCTCCGTGCATTTCAACCTATCAGATGGTGGTGACACAACCAGCTCGATTTGGTCACGCCTTTGGCCCTTGCTAGTAAATCAGTCATGTCAGTGCAGATACGGCTCAGGGCCAGCTTGGATACAGCTTGTGTATTTTCAGTGAAACAGCGCCAGTTCTTGGTACGGCTCGAGTCCGGCTTGGTTCTTGGTGACAGTAGAAAAGCGCCAATAGATTTTGCTGGGAAAACCATACATGCATTTGGCTTTCTGGTGCTCTAAGACACTGGGCCCTGTAAATAAAAATGAAACAGGATAGTTATCATGGAAGTAATTGGCAAGGTTTGTTTTAGCATACAGATGAAAGTACGTGATGTTTGGTGGTATTTCTATGGTGGTAGAGAAATCCTGCTTGGCAGCGTCATTGAGTATCATTAAAATTTCCCTGACATACCACGGGGCGAAGAGTTATGCCAAATACGCAGCAAAAAAAATACATGCATTAGATTCAGATTTGCGTTTGTGTGAAAGGCAAGTTGCAGGAAAAAAGGAAAAAGCAAAAGAAACAGTGATTATATGAACTGACCTTCCATTTAATCTGTGTGACATTCAGAGGGATACGGCTGTTATATTTAAGAGGATTATAATCATATTTGTCTCTTACAAATAGTGCTGTCAGATTGTGTAGACATTTTTATCTAATGCATTTATACAGAAATGCAGTGCATTCGTTTACACGTTTTATTTTGTCTATAAACAACAGGTTCAGTCTCTGCTAATCAATCGAGAAAATGTTAACTGCATATGTTGGAACTAAAAGCCTGCGTGTTAATCAAATATGCTTACACTTATCCAAGCATGATTATTTTATATATGTATGTGTGTGTATGAATGTATGTATGTATTAACAATTTTAATTGCTGCAAGCTATAATTAGCCAAATTATTTTGAACAGGCTTTACTCTTCTTGCCATAAACGTCAACATCATATTGTATCAATGATTATGTTATTATTATTATTATTATTATTATTATTATTACACAAACCACAGCATAATCTGCCAGTTAAATTAAAATGTCTATGTTGGTGGAGGCTGGGTGGGAGTGGGGGCATTTCCTACTTAGGACGTGTAAAACACGGCACGCACACCTTCACACACGCAGCACAGCACGCACCAAGATAAGCTCGCCATAACAGGGGGCTTCCAGCTTTCGCTCTGAGCAGATGCGCGCCTCCGCAAAGGGCTCTGGGTAATTCTCAGTTTCCCGCCGTTCAGTCGGCTTTGTGCTGCGCGCTGATACGTCGCTATTTAATTTGGGAGCGGGCCTGCACGGCGTGATAACACCTTGATGAATTTCGACTTTCAGCCGTCACCGGTTTTCCCCCCCCTCTTGCGCTCATAGAAAATCTCCGTACTTATCCAGCCCTGAACTCATTTGCATATACACATTCAGGGAGAAACAATTTGCGGACTGATTCAAGCTGACCGTTTTCGACGTGCCGTTTTTTTTTTTTGTTCGTGTTACAGCTTGTAATGTGGCGAGTTGATGAATTTAATTACATGCACGTGTTGTGTGTGGTTAAAAATCATATGTGTGCTATAATATTGAAACAACCACTCTGGGAATCATTGCAGAATTAAGATGCCTCGATCTGAAAGGCATTTAATCAGTGCCTGTTACAACCTTATTATTGTCATCTGTCTTCCCCTGCTATGTTTTATCTTCTGTTTTATTCCTGCATTTAAGGGGCCATTTGAAACTTTATTTATCCTTACTTACAATACTGTAACCTGTGTCTGACCCCTTGGTGACAAATATGCATTAGGGCTTTTGCTTACACTGGGTATGGATTTAGAAATGAGCTGAAATTACATAATGGGTTTTGGCCCGTCAGTTAAAGGCAGAATAGACAATCTGACATTTCGCGTGATATTTGAGGACTCCAGATGACAACAGCCCAGCGAGGGCAAATTGCAAAGTAGCCGTTTCTGTCAGTGGGAACGGCTGCTTCTGTCAGGTATCAGGAAATGGCCGAGGGGCATTTGGATGTAGATTGTGACGAATGTGTCAGGCGAGCATTTGAGGCATCAGCATCAACAATACTAATAAGCTAACCAGCAATAATCACCGTCATTTAATCAGGACGCGGACTTGTGGCCGGCCAAAGTTAACCAGGTTATCTTATACCCAATCTCGCGTCTGGCAGACATGCCTAAATGTGGTAGGAAAGTCTCACTGCATGCCAAAGGGCAGATCTGCACATGTGATGTCAGGCATGCATGGTGGAGAGTGCTCAACAGCAATGCTACCCACCAGAGCACGAATTAGCATTTTTTTCATTCTCTTCAGGATTAAGTAGATCATGGAGCTGCTGGCTAGTAGTAGTTGGTACACGGTTTAAGCTTTTCATTTGAATCAATAGGTGGAGAATCTGTTCCCATGTTTAGATTGCAAACTAGCTTCTGATCCAAAAAAAATATGCTTGATAGAAAGTACAACAAATGGGAGTAACAGATATAGATGACAGAGAATGAAAATGATACTGTCGTCATTGATTTACATTGATTTATTGTGATGTGTGGCATCTACTAATCTCGTATAAGTTGATCTGATTCTAATTATATAGGAATTGATAATATGTGCATTCATCTATATCATACAGCCAGTGCAATGGAATACTAGCACACATGCAGTATTTTTCCTTCTTTATCTTGTGTTAAAATTAAATCAGATTTGTGAAGTGTCTGAAAAGCCCCTCAGGATGCGTTATCCTGGAGCCCGATTCATTCGCATCATAAGACCTTTTCATCTTGCTCATGTTAATAGTACAGCATGGGTGATGACACAACGCATTGGGTACCTTCCACAGAGCTGCTCTGCAAAGGCGTAGTTGGTATTGACCCCCCCCGCAGAATGTAGATGTAGGAGGGCCAGCGTGATACGTGTAGTCATGCATTCAATATGTTCTCCTTGCCGTATCTTTAGAACTGTTCCTCTGCCAAGTCTGGGACGAGCCTCCCTCACTGCTTACAACCTCGTGCAGACGTCATGGAATTTGGGCTGCATGGCCATCTACTAGCTTGTTTTCTATCAGACTGTGCTCTCTGGCCATTTGACTCTTCCCATGATCATGAAACGAATGAGCAACTCAAGAGGTCAAACAGATTTTTTTTTCTCATGTACACCCAGCTGCAGTTTCTGGAGACATACTTCACTACGAAACTTTACACTACGATTATGTGTAATCTGTGCAGGAAAATCTATCTATAAGACAGCCACTGTTGTAAACATAATTGCCGGTCCTCAGTTACAGTAATGCTGTAGGGCAACTATCAAATTCAGTGAGTTTCACTTAGATTTTTAGATGTTTTATGGGATGTCAGTCTTATTCACAAAAAGGCTCCTGCACTTTGATGCTACATTCCTATTGACCTTAACACAGATTTTGTAACCCACTTTTGCTATTAGAATTTCAGTATATTCTTCCTGGAAAAATCCAAATGAAAATTGCCTTTCGATTCTTAGCCTCTGGATCGGCTACCGATTTTGTTTAATTACGTCAAAGATCATACCTCCTGTCCTTGTTACTTAGCATCAACACGAGGGACATTCAGTGCACCTCCAGTTGTAAATTATCCATCTGTGGCCACATGATGGACTGGTGCGGTTACTAGGCATTATCTTAACCAATGTTGTAATCAGTAACATTGATGTGGCGATATGTTGTAACAGGTGGTTTATAAAAACAACGACATCCGGTTGGAGCTTTCACGGCTAGCCAGGATCGCTGACCCCAAGATGAAGATCCAGGGCGATGTGGTCTTCAAGTGTGAGAGCGTGGCCACGCTGGATCCCATCTCCTTTGAGACCCCCGAGGCGTACATCAGTCTCCCCAAATGGAACACCAAACGCATGGGATCCATTTCCTTTGACTTCCGCACCACAGAGCCCAATGGGCTGATCCTCTTCACACATGGGAGGCCCCAGGACAGGAAGGAGGCCCGCAGCCAGAAGAACACCAAGGTGGACTTCTTCGCTGTGGAGCTCCTGGATGCCAACCTCTACCTGCTACTGGATATGGGCTCTGGCACCATAAAGGTTAAGGCTACAGATAAAAAGGTGAACAATGGAACCTGGCACCATGTGGACATACAGCGGGATGGAAGATCAGGTGAGTTTTCTGAGGGCTTCCCGTTGCCGTACTTCTTGTAGTACTTGCTGTGGTAAGAGAGGGTTGCTTTACATGTTGATTTGTTTTGTGTTCACTACCTCTTGCTGTGGAATGGCTAAAGAAGCTCTCTCAGATGCTAATGTCAGGCCGTAAGATCAAAAGTGCACCGCCTAATCTAAATGTTAATGGTTATGGGCTGCCGTGGCTGTGATCTGTAGGGTTAAGGTCGAGGCAATCGTAGGAGGGTGGGAGTGGAGTTCGATGTGTCAGACTGAGGGTGTTTAGGGTGCTTTAAAGCAAGAGGATAAAGCCTTATAATTTAGTGATGGATGTCATGGAACTGGGTTTGCCTGCGATTACTTTGCGGCTTTGAGCACAAACAAGTTTGGCCTTAAAACAGAAATATGAGGGACTTAAAAAGTGGCGACTCCCACTGAAGCAGCCTCATTTTCTGAAGGATTACTTAAGGGGGAATGGCTACAGAGTCCATCTGTAGCCGCTGACATCCCACTGGAATCACCATAATAGAGTTACCGACTAATACTCTTTTATTTTATGTGCTGTTATGCTCTGTATTTTATCAGATCAGAGCAGGCAATTTGCTCCATTGTCAAGCTATCCCAGTTAGATTAATAACCACACCACAGTTATGAAAACTTGCAGCAAACTTGGTCAAATAAAAACAATAAGAAATATTTTCTGAAGATGACAATATAGCAGAACCACCAGGGGGTTCATCTGGTAATGTTAAACAGTTATTACAATTAATGCTCTACACAACCGTTGGTAAATATACTGTAGTTTTGATCCCTTTTTTATATGGAATCTGGTTTGTTAGACAGACAGCCAGGCAACTAGGTTCATAAATCTATGGGGTTTTTTGAGTAAGAGAGAAGTATGTACTGTTATATAAATGATACATTATATCCTCAGTATCACAAAATGGTGAACTGTGAAAAATTTAAGGAGAGGAAATATTCATAAAAACAAAAATGAAATCAGCTCCCCTGTCCTGGCACTCTGAATTACCCTCACATCGACAGTAGAGGGAAACAGGGCTCTCTGTGCACCGCAGTACGCCTTTATGACTGGAGGAATGCAGAGCTCCACTCCGCATTTGCAACTTCACTGGAAATGAGCCCTGGCAGTGTAAGAAAACCCAGGTGGTTTGCACGTTTGCTGTGAGCAGTGCACCAGCCACTGGAGAACCATAACTCCAAAAACACAGTGAGTCACTCTGCAGGAAAAAGCCGATGTTTGTCCCCTTAGACCTCCCTTCACCTCGGTCAGTCCCTCTGTATCAGTCGGCCCCTGTGGCAGCTTATTAACACTCTCCCGGCAGTCCCACCAGTCTATAACGCCCCAGATCCTCCAGGACGCCGGTAGCTCCACATCTCCTGATCCCTTGGAACCCCACCCCGGTCATTAGGGTTGAATTACCAGGGGAGACATGATGCAGACAGGGGAAAGTCGCTGTGCGCCGTGCAGGGTTATGGGTCCCAGGCTGTGCTTGCGTAGGCTGTGCTGGTTTTTAGCATAGCAGATCAGGGAGGCTAATGATGCACTGATTAAATCCATCACTGGCCTCGCTGGTTCAAGGCTCAGTGCTGCACCTCAAGTGCCCCAGCTTTTTAATTTATTATAATAAAACTGATAAATATGAAAATATAATAACGGGTAATAAAATATGTTAACTGCAATGGGTTGGCATCCCAGTCAGGGTGTACCCCAGCCTTGTCTCCCCAGGCCCCTCGTAACCCCCATTAAGGTAAATGGTTATGAAGTGGGTGGATGGAAACTGCAATAATCAGATGACTACTGCGGGGGCTTTGTAAGTAGGGTTGTCTCACACCTCCAGGACTGTGGTTTTGATTACTGACCTGGCTGTAGTTGTGTGTGTGTAGCTGTTATTTACAGTCTATTTGGTTCATGGTGTGTTTGAATGTATGTGCCCTGTGATGGACTGGCACCTTGTCCAGGGTATCCCATGCCCTGTGATGGACTGGCACCTTGTCCAGGGTATCCCATGCCCTGTGATGGACTGACACCTTGTCCAGGGTATCCCATGCCCTGTGATGGACTGGCACCTTGTCCAGGGTATCCCATGCCCTGTGATGGACTGGCACCTTGTCCAGGGTATCCCATGCCCTGTGATGGACTGGCACCTTGTCCAGGGTATCCCATGCCCTGTGATGGACTGACACCTTGTCCAGGGTATCCCATGCCCTGTGATGGACTGACACCTTGTCCAGGGTATCCCATGCCCTGTGATGGACTGACACCTTGTCCAGGGTATCCCATGCCCTGTGATGGACTGGCACCTTGTCCAGGGTATCCCATGCCCTGTGATGGACTGACACCTTGTCCAGGGTATCCCATGCCCTGTGATGGACTGACACCTTGTCCAGGGTATCCCATGCCCTGTCCTTTTTGGGGAAGGTTCCAGACTCGCTGCAACCCTGCACCGGATAAGCGGTTATGAAGAATAAATGGATGTATGATGGGAATAAAAGAAGAATAAAGCCAAATGGCAAAGATTCTTATTTTACTGCCTGGAAGAATCTAGTTTTAAATTCCGAATCATTCCTTCAGCATATATATATATATATATATATATATATATATATATATATATATATATATATATATATATATATATATATAAGAGAACCCAAGTGAATAAATGTTGACAGTGACCTCTAGCCATGGACCTGTATTGATTCGTATCTGAAGCCCTGTCTCTCTGTCCACCCTCCCCAGGTACCATTTCTGTGAACAATCGGCGCACCCCCTTCACAGCCAGCGGGGAGAGTGAGATTCTTGACCTGGAGGGGGACATGTACCTCGGGGGGTTGCCTGAGAACCGGGCTGGCCTGGTGCTGCCCACCGAGCTGTGGACGGCCATGCTCAACTACGGCTACGTGGGCTGCATTCGGGACCTGTTCATCGACGGCCGCAGCAAAGACATCCGGCGCATCGCCGAGGCCCAGAACGCCGCCGGCATCAAGCCGTCCTGCGGCAAGATCAGTGGGAGGCAGTGCGACAGCCACCCCTGCAAGAACAACGGCGTGTGCCGGGAGGGTTGGAACCGCTTCGTCTGCGACTGCACCGGTACCGGCTTCTGGTCGCGGACCTGCGAGAGGGGTGAGTCTTCCAGCTGACATGTAGTGCGGGTGGAATGCGGGCCAGTTTCAGCCAGGGCATGCCGTGTCATCGTGGGTTACCTCAGTGGTACTGGGGTCACAGAGAACAAGCAGAGAAATTGCGATAGAATTCAGGTAATTGTTTTGTGTATTTCATGGAACTTGCCATTTCAATAGTAATTATGGGCTATAGGTTATTATTATGAGTATTATAACTATCACTATCATTTTTCTTAATGTATAAACCGAGTAACAGCTAATGTTTGACAGAGTGCCTAGCTTCCCACATGTCAGCACCTACTCTAGTCTATGTTGCCCTGAGAAAATACCTCAATATAACCTGCGAGGTGGGAGGTGGGATGAGCTGGGATGCGAAAGCGTAGCTTGGCCAAGCTCTCGAGGCATGTTGCTGTCAGCTGTATTGTGCTGTTGCCTGTTGATGGGCTGGGGGCTGTTTTATGTACACTGAGTTGGTAATCTGAGTCTAAAGAGGCGGCAGGTAATCTAGCAATCAATCAACAATGTAGGACAGATATTGTATACTGGGCGTAACTTCAGACTGCGGTACATCTGAATAGCGCTCCTTTCTTTGAAGGTGGCTTGGCTCTGTGTGTAGCCCTCTTAGTTCTGGTATACTGCAGGTCATTTGTTACATAATCCAGCGTGGAGTTGACTCACAGGGACTGAGGTTTCCTGAGGTTTCACAAATGGTTGTTCTCTGGGAGGTGCTCTCGGCATCCTATTTAATGCTCTCCCCGATAAACAGAGGCCACCATTTTGCTGCAACGTTGACCAGGGCCTTCCAGCAGGAGAAGCGGATGTTTCGTCGCGTTAACCTTGTCTTAATCACTGCGGAAAAAGGATCTGTCTCTGTACGATGGCATGGTGCATGCGTGTGAAATGCAGCTGGATTGCGGCGTAGCCAAGACTGTTCCGAGCCGTCCCTGTCGGGAGATAGATGCGGATTAACGCTTGGGCTGTTTTGGTGCTGCTGGTAGTCCCCTGCTGCTGCGGGGAGGGGGAGGGGGTGGACGGCATGACAAATCGGCCTAAAGCTAGGGAGCCCTCCCAGAGAGTCACTGTGACCCGTTATCGTTAATGCACCTTCATTTTCATGAGGAAGGAGGGACCTGCACGTGTCAGACATGGCAATCATCCAGAAGATAAATAAGCAGTAAAAAATGTAGAAGCGCAGCTGTAGGCTTCAGGACACTGTTGGTGAGAGAGGGTTCCAGAGTCTGCTTGTCTCAGTGGCTGGCTGTGTGCTTGTGTTCCTCTCCTCATGAATCTTCTTCACACTGTTGGTTCTGTTAGCCATCCGGCGGAAAGAGCTTTCGCTGGCTTACACTGTAGACCAAACTGTCCAGGTCAATTGGACCGGTGGGGCGTGGTGGCCCGCCTCTGCATGGATCCACTGGGCCCAGGTGTCGTGAAGCAGCCTTACGGCCCATAAGGCTGATCGATGTGCATGTACACAGTCGTGGGAGATGTGTTGTATCAGTCTTAGGGAATAAATGACTAAATAAATCAATAAAAAATCAGGCGGTCGGAGGCGCGCTGCTTTGTACATTCACTGACTGGGTACGATTAATTGAAAATGACTTCGGAGTTGTCTTCTGGCTTTGCAGGGTGGGGGTGGGGTGCTATCTGGCATACAAGGGACACTGAAGATGCTGAGCTGCAATAATGAGAAAGGAAGATGCGGTGCGGTACAGCGATTTGGCCTCCGGTTTGTTATGTTAAAGGAGCCTTATTTTTTTCTCCTTTTAGTTAGATGCAAACCTACGCAACTACTATGCAAATTTGTTTCCTTGACTTGTGCGTTAGAAGATCGCTGTTATTGAAAGTCTGCGACATGTTCGGACATTTCTGCCTGTCACACGTTCCTGAAACGTTGGAGTTGGAGGTGGATACGATGAGGTTATTACCCCACAGTGGAATCAAACAGGCATTAAGCTCTAAACACAATCACTTTATAGGACTGAGGTGACACCCCCAACTCTACTAAATAAACAGAGCTGTTTATGCACCAGGCTTTCAGGGGTTTCTGGTTTACTATGTTGTTAAACAACTACAGTAACTAGGTTCTGGGGCCAATGGTAGAACTGAAAATAACTTTTATGTTTTAAGAGATTTAGTATTACTGTTCAGAATTTCCCTTTATTTGCTTTTAATCGGGGCGGCATGGTGGTGCAGTGGTTAGCACTGTTGCCTCACACCTCTGGGACCCGGGTTTGAGTCTCCGCCTGGGTCACATGTGTGTGGAGTTTGCATGTTCTCCCCATGTCGTCATGGGGTGCCCAAAAACATGCTGAGGCTAATTGGAGTTGCTAAGTTGCCCGTAGGAATGCATGTGTGAGTGAATGGTGTGTGACCCCCATCCTGGGTTGTTCCCTGCCTCGTGCCCATTGCTTCTGCGATAGGCTCCGGACCCCCCGCGACCCAGTAGGATAAGCGGTTTGGAAAATGGATGGATGGATGGATGGATGCTTTTAATCGTTAGTAATTTGTAGTCTTACCTTGATTTTTTTTTTATTTTTCCCTTGAAATAAGGGGTAGAATAATATAGAGTTAGGATCAATATATGATATCAATAAAATATATGATATCTATTATATTTAGTAACAGTCTAGAAATTTCTTTGCCTGTTTTTCTGGGTGCTCTGACATGACCCATTTTTCAAACACATGTAGTCAAAAACCTCATACTGTATAGTTAAATGCCCCCAGAATGATGTATCACCCAGACCAGTGTCTGCCAAACATCTTCTTGAGTAACCCCTGGACATTCTATGTATTTGTTATGTTTCACCTCCAGTTACATGATTGAGGTATTTCTGGCGTCAGAAAGATTAGCGGATTAGTTAAATCAGATTGTTGAATTTCGGATAGCTGGGGGAGCTCAAGGAGACCTTTGGGGATCATTGAGCGCCAGTCTATGAAGGTGCGTTAGTCTTCACTGCGTAGCTTAGCCATTATTGAGCTTGTAAGAGCCTTCTTATTGGCTAATATGGATTTTTTTTCTACTTTATGGGCAACATTGACAGTTTGAGAACATGGCTGCTTGGGGATTCGGATCGCTAGCTGAAACACTCCAGTTAATCACTATTAATTCAGGCACTGTGAAGGTCACCTATTCTGGCCCATGGTACAGCTGGAGCAGGACCAGAGCACACCCTGCTGCTCAAGGGCCTCCCCCAGAGATGCATCCCATCCCCCACTCCCCTGGACACATGCACAAACGCATGCAGAGCAGCACCGCCCTCACTCCCTCCCCCAGGCAAATGCAGGGCTCTGGAAATTATGTACATGATTTTGCAAATGGTGGATGTAGTTCAGGGGATTGTAACGGTCCAACGAGGCTCTTGTGGGGAACGTTCAGCAGCTGAGGAAAATGCATGCAAATTAACGGGTGTGCTGGCACTCGTGCGCACGCACGTGCATACACGCGCATACACACTCATGTGCACCCACATTCTGCGGCACTAGGTAAATAAATCACATGGTGAGAATGTACCGTTGAGCTGCATGGATTGGACTAACTCATGTTCACTGTTGTTCCAACCAAAATAAAAGCATAAAATCAAATACAGATGATCTATTAGTCGGGTACTCAAACAGAGTTAGTTAATCCGTTTGTGTTTTCACAGTTCCTCAGTCTGTCTTGTTCCTGATTGCTTTTATATCCCCTGCCTCCAGTCCACATTTAAAGTATATTATTATTTATTTATTAGATTTTTTTTTTTTTTTTTTTTTTTGAGGGGGGGGGGTTAGCTATTTATATGGTTGGTTTTTTACCACTTCGAGCAATGAAATCCTTACTCATGAGGACAGTGATGCTCCTTAATACAAATCTTATGATCCGTTGTTTTGTAACTTATCTGTCTGAAAATTAATCAAAACCCACATTCACAACCACTAATTGATGTAATCGTGCCAGTTACTTCGATTTTCTTTAAATTCTATAAACACTATCAATATTTTCCTCAGTGTATGTTCATGTACTGTCCCCTTAAACACATACCTTCACGTGTGTTGTCACGAGACACCGCCCAGGAAGCAGCATGGAGGCAAACTCAAACACCGACTCGACTGAACAACTCGAGCAGCTTGTACCAAAGAAAAACTTAAATTACAATAATTCTTCATCTTTTTACTTGCCTCCTTCGTCTTGTGGTAACCCGTCTGCTTATGGCAGAGCCCCCTGAGGCTAATGCTGCATGCACAGAAATCATGACAGGAAGAAGAAAGCCATACCCTCATCACAGTTTGCTATAAGCTGCCAAAAATGAGCCAACGAGATGCAGTAGCAAAACTACAATAAGTTGCATTTTATGGATATTACTGTACTATAGTATGGCGTATTTGAATTATACACAGTTCAATAATTTACTGTGTGCAGTACTGTCGTTTAAAAGCGTTTGAAACAGCCGTACTCCATTTTGAAAAAGTCAATAAAATTTAGCAAATAGTGCTGCTGTCCATTTTATTACTTTATATTCATGTAAGAAATATGCAAATACAAAAAAATATATATATATGGTAAATTGCCTGAGACATAAAGGGGAAAAAAATGGTTATAATGATCATCCACTTATAGTGATCAATTTCACCCAGACAGACATAATCACTATAAATAGTTTCCACTGTAATTTATTTTGTTTGCAAGAAATCCAAACAATGTATTTTCTACTTTTTTTAGGGAACTTGCTTTTTACATTAAAACTAAAATGTGGCCTTTTTCATAAGACATTTTCAGTTCAAGTGATTTGTGCTTTGATTTCAGTTGTTTGAAATATTCAGTAAATAACCATAAATGGTTCATCTGTGTGTTTTTTTGTTATTTTAAAATCGTAAAGATAAGATATACAGTCTTTCATTAGAAAAAGTATTCCAGCATCAATAGTTGAGCATATTTACAGTACAAACCTTGTCAGAGTACTATGAGGGCAAAAAAACCTAAAATAATTGTTCATTAATCGTAATCGGGGTAAAATGTTCAGTTAATCATAATATTGATTTGAAGTCATATCACCCAGCCTTAGCTGGAGCCCACTGATACTACTGTATCTCCTGGTGCTCTAGCATTGAGTAAAATACCAAACATTCCCTCTTATAGATTATAAAGATTAGTAATGTGCACCTTTTTACTGCTGTGTTTGACACAGTGATTCATTGTACCGGTGATCTGCTCCATGGTAATGCTGCATTCACACATGAGTCCTTCATGCCAGACATTGCTTTCAGTCGGGTTTCAGCGTTGACTAGTGAATCTTGCTATTGCATTGTAAAACAGGGCCTACAAAGCATGAGCAGATATGAGCATCAGTCAGTCATTTTTACAAAGAGGAGGGCCTAAATATGCTGATAGATGTCTGACTGATAAATGGGGTGCCTCACCCAACCGTAGTGTCAAGCTTACAATTGGCTTGACATGAATGTAAAATGCGGAAGATGGTGATTAGAAGTGATCCAAAAGATGTTCTTATAAATCAATATGACACATTATCCAAAAATCTACGTATATAGCACTCTACCTGCTATGATAAGCATCTGCTGTGCTCCCTAATGCACATTTAAGGACAATTCAAACCAAGGGCATAACTTTGGGTTGAACATTGGGGGGGTTGAGGTCTCCACCCAGTTAAGGGGTTCAAGGAGGTAATATTGACTGGTCTTGATTGTTGGGGGGAGTTACAACCCCCCACCCCCCCTATAAATTACACCCATGCTTTAAAAAATACTGCAGTCTGTCTAGTACAGGGTTTCCATTGGGATTTCTGCTGATAGATTATATGTTCCTTTTAGCCCAGTCACTGCATATGTTATAAAATACAGTGGTATTTCCAGTGATTTGATGCAAATACATCGATTAAATTCATATAAAGAGGGAGCGAGAGATTATGATTGTGCAAAACGTACATGTAAAAACTAATCTAATCTACAGTCTAAAAGTACATCTTAAAACATGATGTTTATATACTGTATGCTGTTCCTCGATTTGTTCATTCAGTATTTAAATTGCTTTGTAAATAGTCGTAGCCGTTGGTTGAATTTACACTTATCTTTCATTTGCGACTCAGCCCTTTCACAGTGTTTAATGGTAACGGCGGTCAATGCGTCCGGGCGCGTTTGACACGGGTGTGGGGCGTCCTCACTTACAGTAGGGGCTTTGCGGTGTCACCGTAATTGGCCGCGCATCTGAGAAACTGGGAATTGTACTGTTCGCCTCGTTATTTTATGGTGTGCGCCAAATCGGAAAATAAATAAATAAATACTGAATCCGAATTTTAAGTAATTTGCTGTTTAAAATTTTCTGTACCGAACTGTTTTCCCGTTTGCGTAAAATTTTAATCCGTTCTTCTTTTGCAAATTAAACATCTGAATAATATATAGATGATTTATCAATTTATTAAACATTTAATAAACGTTATTTTTAAATATAAATCTGCATACAAGTTAGCACCGCAGATTAGCTGAAATTAATTTTTTAACTCATTGTCAGGAATTCGTCTAAGTGCACAGTTTGACCAAGTGGGCATTCACAGCAAATACGTGCTTATGTCCCACTTTCAGTCAGCTGTTTATCTTCAATGATATTTTTGAGTAGGTAAATATAAATCTGTGATAGTAACCTTTAAAATATCAAGCAGGAAACATAAGGCAATGTCATGCTGTTTGCCAGTGTATTTCGTCGAGTCGCTGTAGTGAATGAGCGAATGTTTCTGAGCCACGCAGAAAATTACATGATATAGGAACGCTAATGGATGCACCTGAGCCTGCCATTTGAAATGGGGCAATCAGCAGCCATCACACTTCTGCTCTGAAATTATGGTTTATTTTGTCTGTGCCTTAATTGGAGCATAAGGTGCAGTTTCCTCCTTAAAACTTATTTCATTTCCTGTTAATTTTATGAGTTCACCATGGTGCAGATTGAGTGGGCAGGCCGACTACTGATTGATCACCTGTGGTGATATTTTCCACTTGTAATTCATTCTGTTTGCCGGAATCGGAATGCAAATACAGAGATTCTTTAATCTTCTCTTCATCCGAGTCGACGATTGACGCTTTTGAGGTAAAAGTGTGCTTCCTGGGATGGGCTTCAGGCCCATGACCCTGTGGTGCACTTGGGTGTGAGAAATGTGTGTTACAAATGAAATGTATTTATTATATTTGGGGAGTGATTGGAGGATGGATGGATGAATAATTGCTTATAATAAATGGTGACCCTGGGGGTAGTGCTGTAGCCTCATCACCAGGGATTCTTGGTTGCTCTCCAGCTTTGTCTGTGTGGAGTTTGCATATTCTCACCGTGTTCCAGGAATTGCTACTTGGGTGCCCTGTGCTTCCTCAGACAAGCCTCAGCCTCCCTGCGGCAGTGTTTCTCGACCTGGTCCTTTGGGGACCCCCTGACAGTCCATGATCTTGCTCCCTCCCAGCTCCTAGCAGGGATCAAAAATGTGGAACTTCTGGCATGGAGCCGGGTGGGAGCAGAAATGTGGGCTGTAGGGGAGTCCCCAAGGACCAGGCTGGGAAACACTGGTGTAGATGATGGAGAGTTCTTGAAGTGGTGAACTTTTCTTTCTGTCGTGTGAACATTAGCTTGACTTTGTGACGTGGACCATGGCAGACAGATAAGGCGGAATCTAGCACTGGGGCATGCGCTACAGCCAGCTGCTGCTCCTTGCAACTGACCCTGCTGTAATCGGCTCGCAAACTGATAGCTGCAAGGTGTAACTTTCAGTGTCAACGAAGGTGTCTGCATGCCTTGACACATTGCGGTGTCGCGTGTTCGAGGACGAAGTGCTGTAAGGTGACTTAAGGGTTTCTTGTCTGAATCTTAATAGGTGTGATATTAAATCACATGATCAGGAAATGCGATACAGTGATTACTGAAGTGTATATAAAGCAAATGGATGGAACAAAAGCTCTAATAACTACATAAGTCTGCCCTATTCATCACTATGTGGTATCGGAATGAACTAATCAACGCTCTTTATTCTCTGGGGAGAGCTATGTCAATGTGTTTTAATTTCTGAGAAACCGATTTCTGGATGTTTGTTTTTTGTGCTTCTATGGTTATTGTAAATTTCCCTGGAGTTTTTGTGCATGAGTGATGCAAGGAGCAGCATAATGGGAGATGCGTTCAGGAATCACATGCAGTGAGTGTAAAATAATTTTAAAAAGCTATGAGTCATTTCGTTTGCAGTGTTTCGTTTTGTTCAGTTTAATTGAGGAGCTGTCCTGAATGGTTCATGGGGCTCCCACTTTACAGTAGGTGCAAACAGGACAGATAAATTCCGAACGTACCCAGAATAACCTGTGATTTAAAATAGCAGTTCAGCTGTAAAGAAGTTGTCAGGTTGAGACACATTATTAAGGAAGTACGGCAGTCTGCTTGGATTATTGCGTAACATTTTATGGCATTTGTCAAAAATATGAGTTTGCGTGTCACACAAATTTTGTTAAATTAGCCATATACGCTTTGTCTTCTCTAGCTACATGGTAAATTATTCTATGTGAGTAAAACACAACAAATGTTACAGATTAACACATGGTACTTATTATCTGGGAATAAAATGCATCGAACATTGCAGATTAATGACAAAAAAAAAAAACAAGCCGAACAAGCATTATTTTTTGTTATTCCTGGTAGTTTTTCATGTGTACTTGCATGTTAGGAATTGTTTTCTTCACCTAGACATTGACTGAAGTGTGCACTGGCAGGATTCCATTCTGAGGTGGTTTTCGAAGGTTTTTCGAAGGTGCTAGTCTTCTGACAGAACGCTGTCGTGATACACAGGAGGACTAGCTGATGTATGTGCAGGAAATAGGGCTGTGAATTGTAAAATACCCTCGGTGGAACCCAAGTCAAGGACCCCTATATTTTTAGTCCCATAATCCTAAAGCCATAAGCGGTGAACACGCCTTTCTTCTGAGGCAAGGACAACAATCTATCTTAAGAACAAACTGAAGCCAGTCAGCACCACTGTCCTCGCATCCGTACATCAATGAGGGACACACATTCTGTAGAGTATTTATCACAGGGCTTAAACAATGTGTTTTCACTGTTACTAAGACAGGAATTCAAGGATTCATTTAACTGCTATGTACTGTAGGCAGTTCACTCTCAAAGTTATGTCTGACCAACTAGTCCATTGTATCAGCACCTGAACACTGGCTCGTGGAAAAAGAGGTTGTACCTATAATCTGTTGAAAGAACTTGTACAAGCAGGTTTTTCTTCATTTGGAAGACTCATCTAAGTTGACAAGCAGTTGGCAATTAGTTTCAACCATAGGCCAGTTTTATTCAACAGTGCTCAATAAGGTGTCAGAATGGTTTTGCAGATGCCTGAACTTGTAGCTATATGCTATGTTTGTGCTGAATATTCATTTTAAGAATTAATCCATCCATCCATCCATTTTCCAAACCGCTTATCTTACTGGGTCGCGGGGGGTCCGGAGCCTATCTGGGAAGCAATGGGCACGAGGCAGGGAACAACCCAGGATGGGGGGCCAGCCCATCGCAGGGCACACTCACACACCATTCACTCACGCATGCACTCCTATGGGCAATTTAGCAACTCCAATTAGCCTCAGCATGTTTTTGGACTGTGGGGGGAAACCGGAGTACCTGGAGGAAACCCCACGATGACATGGGGAGAACATGCAAACTCCGCACACATTTGATCCAGACGGAGACTCGAACCCGGGTCCCAGAGGTGTGAAGCAACAGTGCTAACCACTGCACCACCATGCCGCCCCCTTTAAGAATTAATTATATTTTAAATAAATAATATTAATAAATAATTGTCTAAATCAGATTACTTTTGTGAGATACCATCTTACATTTAAACGGGGGCCAAATATTTTTCTAGGCAGGCCGGATTTACCCTGTGGGCTGCCATTCACTGACCTATTGCTATACAGTATCGCAATTAGGATTGCAGTTATGAGGCAACATGAATATCTCAGAAAGATGGCATTAGGTGAAGTGCTGCAGTAAATCAGCATGAACAGTCCCTTTA
Organism: Brienomyrus brachyistius; assembly: GCF_023856365.1. Classification (NCBI taxonomy): domain Eukaryota; kingdom Metazoa; phylum Chordata; class Actinopteri; order Osteoglossiformes; family Mormyridae; genus Brienomyrus; species Brienomyrus brachyistius. The sequence continues at coordinate 14,371,662 of NC_064551.1, read as the reverse complement.
GGAGAGGAATTTAAACCCCGGCATTCAGCAGAGGTTTGTTTTACACCGTGTAATCCTGATTCCTCCTGCCTTTGGACGGATTTTCTTTTGCTGTGCTCTTGTAGCGCTCAGGACCAAATTAAAGGCAGTGCTATATTTAGGTTGGTCGGAGCAGAGAATGGTTCTTCTCGTTTTCTGTGGCATTTTAGACTCCGCCATGACAACAGATGCCTTCCGGCCAAAAACTGCCCACATCCGTGGCCAGGCGTACGTCTCGCCGGCTGGTGAAACCGACACCCGGAGACCCGGGTCGAGGAGCAGCACAGCTCCGCCCAGCTCACGCGATAGTGGCGGCGGACGGCGATTTGAGTGACTTGGTGACCTAGGAAACGTAGGAAAGGACCTAGTGGAGTTTGGCCCACATGCGTCCCCAGTCCATGTGTCTCGAGGCTGGAAAAGAGCGACATCTTCCACTTCCGAGGCTGCTGACATTGTCTTGCATTAACTGGAAATTCGCATGTAGAATGATGGATTTTTGACGTTTGTGGTAATTGTGCATCGGGGCATTTCTGAGGAAAATGCCAGCGTTTTGTTCAGGAAGGAAGTGCACAGACTGAGGACATTTAAACAGCCGCTCAGTCATTCTGTGACCTTGTTTAGGAGGAATCTGATGAATCCTACCTCTGCCTTACACTTCAGAATTAAGCTCTCAGGTTAATTATGAGCTGCAGTTTCTTGGATGTATAATTCAGATGAGTTTCCTAAGCACCGATAATGGGCTGTACGAAATGAACACAGAAGCTAACGTTTTGTAAGTACATCTTTGCCATTCCTGCCTTGAAGTTATAACTCCTTTTTACAAATTCTTCCAGGTGAAGAAAAATTTAATTCCTAATAATGCAAATGAAAAAACATTCCGCTGGAGAGCTTCTTGTCACTTCGCGTTCCTAAAGCATGTGCAAGCATTAAAAGCATCACCCTATTTGAACTGAAGCAGGGCTATCATTACCACTCTTCTTATAATGTAGGGGCAAGCATTTTTCCACACAAAAGCCTCACCCATCCTAATACTTTGCTGAGTGCTTTGTTTTAGTAGCTTTTTGGTATGTATCTCACTCCTAAGGTCTGAATAATTATCAAATGGAGCTGAATGATGAGTTCGGTACATTTCCATCATCTCTCCTGGCTCACGTGCTGCAGAGAAAAAATATTAGAGGCTTCGCTTTTTCCATTCCTTCCCCATCATCGTTAGGGTGTTTCCTGTTCTGTAATTAAAGGTGCTACAAGGAGGGACTCTCAGAGGGGAAGAGGTGTGTAAGAGAACATAGCCGCATCAATACAAATCAAACTGTGTCAGTCCTGGAGATGGGGCAGGCGCGCGGAGTAAATGTAAGCAGGGCTGCGTGAGTGGCGGTGAAAAATTCAAGTGGTACTTTCAGTTCCTGCAGTGTGTGCCTGGGTCGCACGCCTGCCAGAGGACATGCTCTGGATTTGCAGTAGAGGTTTTTAGCTTCATTTTCTGTTTTTGCCGTTTTAGCTGTGTGTTGATGTGATACCGTAAGGCGTGCTCTCTCTCCTACAGACACAGCATGCTAACATAGGAAGAAAAGGCAGATCGTGGCCCCGTCTGGAGCAGAATGACCCCCCCCACTGTCAGCATTTTGAAGTGAGGGGCCAGAATGGTTAAATGGGCAACACATTCCGTTCTGTCAATTCTGTGGCTGCCCCTCCTGTCCGCCCCCTCCCTTCTGACACAAGCCGAGACAGTGATAACAAGGATGAGGAGAGGAACAATGACCCCATTTTCCCTCTGGAAATGTTTACTAGGGCCGAGGGGGCATCATTTCAGATTAAAAGGTGCCGGTCGCCCTCTTATGTTGGCCAGTGATATGTTGGCCTTGCGGCAGCTGAACGCCGTGGCTGGCTGAGCACAGGACGAGTGAGCACGCAGTAAAGAGTCCTGTCCCTTTTTGTCAGTGCGGACACGCCGGGCGGAATGCGACCCGTGCTTCTCTGCTATTCCTCCTCATGTAGCATGGTGGCGTGCCAGGGCAGGATGGATGTTATCCCGCTGGTGTGAGCTTCTCGAAGTGTTCCCCAAACCAAACGGCAGCTCTCAAGCAGGCCCGTCCTCCCCGGAAGGCCGCAGTTTGAGAAATTAGCAGTGCTCCAAAAAAATAAGCCTTCCTCAAACCACTCAACTTTCATGTCCTCTAGGCTCTTTCCCCGGTGGGGGGGGGATCTCAAAGCCTAGCTGGGGTCGTGCCACCCCTTGGACATATCCACTTTTGAGAGTGCTCCAGCTGACAGCATGATGTCACCGAAGTGCCTCAGTTTATTGACTATGTATTATCCTTTGTTTCATAATCACACCCTAATGCAAAGTGCGTGTCAAGGAAGCGACTATTTTTGCCTCTAATGGCCTCTGCCACCACCTAGTGGAAGACTGTAGAATTTATTGTCCTGTTTAATGCAGCCAGTGCAGCATATGCATTAGCACCCAGAGGACATTTTAAGGACATGAAGTATAACAGTCATCCTTTATGTTGATTGACTACATCTGTCTTTACTTGATTACTTGTAAATGAGAAAAAATAATGCAAGCTTAAAATGCTTACCTATGGATACTAAGTCACAGTTTACGTAATATTTTTGGGATAATAATTCATAAAGTATATATTGTACCTGTATATGGTGAGAGATTTTCATTTTGAAATATTTACAATATCATCTTATTTTATTTTCATTAAGTTCATGTCAGTTCTACCGTATGCTGTTAAGTAAAGGAACGCCTCTATAGTCAGTAGCTCACGTGGTCTTTGTGGATCTCCGCTGTGTGAATGGGATGAAGTGCCCATGGAATGCCAGTGGAACGCTGCTGGAATGCCAATAGAATGCCAATGGAATGCTAATGGGATTCTGCAGGAAATATTTGGTGATTGTGACAAGGGCTGGTTCCGTGCCCGGTAAGGTCTGTTCCAAAAAGGCTTCTCCTCCCGAGGGCAGGCATTTCAAAACACCAACCTGACACTGAACACACCCACCCAACTGGCTTCCAAATTCAAATATGAACAAGGCTCTTTAGTCATAATCTTTTTTTTCATTTTCATTTGCTTGCAGAAATAAATGTAACAGATTAATACTGCAGTTTTCACAGTAAAGGTCATTTTATTGAAGTTCGTTATAAGAGTGTGAAACACGGCTGAGCAAACGAAATGCTTCACAGAGACAAGTGCAGCTTTATCTAGCTATTGTTCAGAAGCACACTTTGAACCTCTCAGACATGCCACTGATTCGGCAGAAATTACTTGCAGCGATTCCAAAGTCTGCCTTAATGGTACTGATTAGAAATCTTGTCCAGAAGTCGGACTGTCAGCTGGATCTCTTCTCCATTCATGTACCTCGCTATGTTCAAGCTAACTTGCAGAGGCTTTTTCTACCTTGCTCCAGTCATACACACTTAGAGGTTGCCTCAAATGAGTTTGCGCGTTGGATATATTGCCAGCAATATGTCTGACGTCAGTATATCAGAGCTGACGGACGGTCTTGGTCTTATTGACTACTCTCACTCACTTATGACTGACTGCATTAGCCATAACCAACAGCCACAATTAACATAATGTTTTTTGTGTTGAATATCTACATGTGAATTTAGGTTCTGGCTGTGTCAAAAAATGAGTTCAAAATTGTTTCACTGAGCATACCGAACCGAGAATGATGCACAGTACAGCACACGGCGAATACGTGTGCTATTACAGTCCTAGTTACCCATCCTTATTAGTGGTGCTCCCAGTGCTGTGTAGTTTTCTTGCTATTCCTCTGTTGCCCTGGAGCCTGGAACTGTACAGACTGGGGAGTTGTGCATGTTGAACTGGTGAACTGTACTAATACTAAATGTTATATTGAGTCTGACCAAAGCAGTTTCTGATGGGACAGAGCACATATTGTAGCTTGTGCTTTGCCAGTCATATACAAGATCTCCTTTGTGGTTTTGGTTCATTGACAAATAAGACATTTCGGAGTATTAGGGCGTTTTGTGGTGTCCTGCACATTTGCTGGAATACCTCACATTTACCAGCCTCCTGCCATCCGTCCAGTGATTCCATGAGCCAAGGGTTTTTTTATTTTTTTATTTTTCTGGGTCAAAATGAAGATTTCTTTCTGGCATCATGGAGAATTAAGTTGTGGTTGTTGGAGGAGGACTCAGGAGATTTTTCTCCATGTAATTTATAGCGCACGTTTGATGCTTGAGAGTGCCGTCAAGTAAAAATGGATTGATTTATACTGGAATTAAATGATATGCGCCGTTACATATATCTAACTCTTTGACTTATTTTATTGATGAATTCCACTATATTTGAAACCTCCTGGAGAAGTTCAGCCATTTGTCATTTTCCACACTGTAAACGCTGAGAAAGGCTATGTGATTACAAGACATCTGTGATTTCAGCAGTGGGGGAAAAAATGCGTTAATGTAAACCAAGCCAGAATATTACTCAGTTTTTCATTTTTGCAAATATGATTCAATGTGTCTGCAATCATCATGGGCTCTTTGTGTTTGTGAGAAGTTGTCTAAAAAGGTGGCACCTTTGCTTGTAGGCTGGGTTGTGCACTGGAGTCCAGCGAAGTGACCCCCCGATGCGCACTTGAGCAAAGTGGACACTTCGCATAGTAAACTATGAGCTGTTTGAAGTTTTTCTAATACTACTAAGTGGGCCGGAGCATTGTTTAAAAAGATGCGGTTTAATACCCATCAGCAGACAGCTAACCCCTTCACCTTAAAGTCTCCCGGAAACGCATTAGATCCGAGCATTAAGTGCTGCACCATGCTAGCCATGTGCCTTTCCGCTCCCCTGCCGGTCTATGCGCATTAATCCCGCTGCTCTTTTCTCTTTTTCCTGTCTTGCTTCCAGATGTGTTTTGTCGGTAGGCATCATTCTGATCGATAGGCCTATTGCTGGAGAATTTTCAGAATCTTAACAATGAAATAATTTAATTCTGGAAGGGAATGATGAGAGATCCTTCACTGGACGTAGGGCCACTGTGACCTTAGAGTCTCTCCATGAGTCCAGAGTGTTGTGCTGAGCGGCTGCTTTCAGCTCACTTCGATGCTGGCTTCCCTCCTGGCCTTTAGCAAACGTGGCAATTTTCCGTGGTGGGTTTCCGTTTTCCCCGTGGGCAAGCAGAGTGACAGCAGGCCCTTACAGGCTGGGGGGCCCCTTCACAGAGCCGCACCAAGCGAAACAGAGTTTTCCTTTTTGTGCAGTGTGGAGGTGATCGTTAAGGGCGAAATCAAAACCCACTGGGATGAAATGAAGTTCAGTGGATGAAAATAAGAAATGAAACTTCAGTAATCCGCCAATTTCTCCTGGAAAATGGTTCACCACCTGCACACACCATGCTGTGTCCCTAGCTTTTGATGTTTTAAAGCGGTTGATACTCTCCCCATTGCATAAACCTAGAGCGAGCTGCTCCTCAAGACCTGTGTTAAGACCCAGCATGATAAAAAGTGGCCAAAATGGTCTGCGAGAGGAAGGCAAGGAAAGTGTCGTATCAGCGGATCTGTCTGTGCAGCATACATGCAGAGGGACCTATACCTTTACAGTTCAGAGTGCTCTTTGCATGAAGCACTTGGTAGCAGCTGCACTTCTGGTGGATTCAAGGATAGCAGGGAGGAAGTTCCATTTGATAGCAAGTTGGGCCATATTGCCTTCAGCACTGGGCTTCAGCAGTTAGAGACTGGCACATCTGGTTCCGGAATATTCCAGACATGATGCTGCCAAGACCTATCAGGATGTAGGGCCATTCCTTCACACATGGTAGCGTGACAGATCTTTCGCAGTACGGCATCTTTACCTGTTTTCCAAGCAGCTTTCAAGCTTCACTGCCTTGTTTGCATCAAGTTCTGGATGAATGTAGCCCTTAGCCAATGAAAATGGACACGCACATTTTAAATCCTATAGCCGTGCTGTTTCCACGCTAGGGCATTGTTTATTATATTACTTATAATATAATAGCTAAGACAGTTTAGCGTTAGCCCATATCCAGCTAATTCATTTTGCACTTTCAGAGAAATGCCGTCTACGGCTTCGCCGAGTATGATGTTTACTCGTCCTTCAAAGCATCCACCATCTCCAGACACTAGCCGCCTGGTTTCCTGACAGACATACACAAGCCGGGCTTACTGACGCTTCATCACAAGCACTTCCTTTGAATTCCTTGCTATCGCCAACCTGTCTGTGCACCCATGGAAGCCATTACTTCCTGCTGACAGGATACGCTACATGGATACTCCATGCAGGGGCCCTACGGCGTTCAGTATGACTGAACGCCCTTCGTGTTAACCGCAGATTTTTGTAAACCAAATAGAGAGGAAGCTGAATGACTCAGAGCTGTCCTTAATACTTTTTTTTTTTTTTGCTGCCACCCGTCCCCCCCCCCCCCTTGTTTGTCAGAGAAGGCATTTCACACATGGCTGCCTTTTTAAAAATGTTTCGTCAAGTGCCTGCTGGCTCACCCCTCCCTAGGTGACAGGCACACGATCAGGAGTAGCCCAGAGCCCCCAGGCGCCATTTCGGGACACTCCGTCCTCTTGCGCTCCAAATTAGGCTTCCCGCAAGTTTAGCGGGGTGTCCCAACATAGCGTGTTTGCTTTCAAGGCTTTCTGCAGCTGTAAATCACTGAAGGAGGCACGCAGAGAGTGTTTGCTCCGGGACCCAAGTAGCCTCCTGCTGCTTCACTGAAAGGAACCCGGCGTGAACCGGTTTTCTTTAACTTGTTTTGAGATGCGCTGCTCTCCGACGCGTCTCCTAAATAGGTCCGGATCTTAATCCGGCGAGGCCTTTTCTTCAACGCCGCAGTCGCTGTTGACATGGCACAGTGGTGTATTGAAGCGCCTGAAGCCAGATGCTGCATTTCTTTGGTAGCGCCTTCAATCGGCACGGCGACGGGTTTCGGGTGGGGGGTGAGATGCAGATGCTGACACGGATGCTGATGCGGGGCTCCTGTGTGCGCGCTGACATGCGGATGGTGCACCTCGTACTTCATCACCGGCTGATTGAGGCGAGCCTGGAAAAGCTGCTGGAACAGTGATGAGCGTCTCAGCTCCATTCCTCGTAAATCGATGCTGCTGTTGCTGGTAATTTCAGCAATTACCCCAGGCAAATAAATATAACATAATGTGCTTTTTATTTCAAAAGACATTCAGACGTTAATTGTATACTGTCCCTGACATTTGAGTATTTTCTGCTGTTATTCTGCAGGGCTGAATTGTGACTAAACCAAAAGTCAGAGCGCTGACCCTGAAAGCCGGATCTGTATCACATGCTTTTGGTGGAAGTTAGCATCGCGGGCTCACTGCCCACAAAGTTTCATGCATTATAAAGTAGCATTAGCATTTGTGCACTTATCTGATATGCATGCATTACTTATTTGTTCACTAGACACTTTTATTCAAAGCTTCCTTTCATCCAAAGTGACCTTTGTCACCAGTCTGTGTTTCATACATTCTCCTTCCCGTCACCTGAAGGTCTGCTGTCTCATTTTAGTATGTAAATTAATCAGAATAACTTTATTGAAAATCGCCACCTGTACAATTGGATGAAAGACATCTGCTGAGCTGTGAAATCGAGACGTTCATAAAATTTAGCTAGCCCGTGCTTTTATCTAAAGAAACTCTCCATTTTAATTATTTATCTGTGTGTACAGCTGGATTCCATTAGAGCGGTGTTTCCTAACCCGATGCTCGGGGACCCTTAGCTGGTCCACATTTTCGCTATCTCCACGGATCCCTATCGAAGAGTCCACATTTTTGCTCCCTCCACGGATCCCTATCGGAGAGTCCACATTTTTGCTTCTGGTAGGAAGCTGGGAGGGAGCAAAATCATGGGCTGTCTGCAGGTCCCTGAGTACTAGGTTGGGAAACACTGTGTTAGAGAATTCCGGGTTAAGTGTGTCGCTCATGTATACTACAGACCCCCCGCCTTGGGGTTACACGTTCTGGCTGCTAGGCCACCCCTACTCAGTGTTCCCATCGCTGTCCCCACAGAGGCCTCCATCCTGAGCTACGACGGCAGTATGTTCATGAAGATCGCCATGCCGACAGCGATGCACACAGAGGCCGAGGACGTGTCCTTGCGCTTCATGTCGCAACGCGCCTACGGCCTGCTCATGGCTGCTACGTCACGCGACTCTGCCGACACTCTACGACTGGAGCTGGATGGTGGCCGGGTCAAGCTGACGGTCAACCTAGGTATCGTATATGGCCGGCCGCCACCACCTCCCAACCTAGGGATCATATATGGCCGGCCGGCCACCGCCTCCCCCTCCCCTTTCTGTTTCCTTCCTGATTTCCTTTCCATTTCCTGCCGCAGTCGTGTTACTTTTTCAGTGAAGGCAGTTTACTTACACAAGCTGCTTTATGTTATTGCATGCTTGGTGTTTTTATTTATCTGTGGGTATTGGTGTGATAATTGAGCTAATTTCTTAGAGCTGTTTGTGTATATTTGTATATTGTAAATTTTATAAGCTGTAAATACACGTGCAGTTTGGGCCATCTTTTGGACAGGTTCATATTTCCATATTTCTGCCATATAAAGAAAGTCACAGTAAAAATGATATACATGTTATTTATTATTGTGATTTATTATTATCATTATTGTTAATAGACCTGTGAACATGTTCTGCATAAGTGACTGGAAGATGGATGAATTATTAAGGCTATAAAAAACAGCAAGTCCTAGAAAATGAAACATGCATATTAAATGGTTCTTTCAAAGAGGTTTTCAGTGTGTGTGTGTGTGTGTGTATGTATATACATGCACACACACACACACACACACACACACACACACACACTCAGTGGCCAATTTATTAGCTACACCTGCTTGTCATGCTGCTCCCCATGACAGCAAATCATGCGATTGCAGCTGAATACAAACAGCACCTAGGCAGGGTCAGGAGTTTCAATTAATGTGCAGCTAAGTATTAGAACAGCTCAGACATGTGATGTAAGTTATTTTAAATCTGGCGTGACTACTGGTGCCAGACATGTTCCAGCATCTCAGAAACAGCGACCCTACTGGTAAAATATCCGGAGCTTACAGAGAACCAAAAAAGGATCTAGTCAGGGACAGTTACATGGGAGACAACACCCAGATAATGAGAGCGGTCAGAGGAGAATGCCGAGTCTCCCATTCAATTACCAGAAGGGCCACAAGTAAGATAACAAAAAGAACAGTGGATCCTACCTGATGCTAGGTAGGAGTACTGAGCCTCATATGAATATCGCATAACGCTGTGACTTTCTAGCTGATACTTCTTCTTGCCATTGTCTTGTCCAGTTGACTTGGTATATTAGTCCTCAGTGGCTTCTGTTGCATTCACGTCTTCTTCTCTCGCTTCAGTGGGACGGGTTTGCTTTTGCTATCTACATAAAGCTCTTTCTCCGAGTCACACGCGGCATTTGTCACGCTGTGTCCAAAGATGGTATTCACCCCTTCAAAGGCTTCAAAGCCTGCGGGCCGGACAGCAAACAGCCCGAGAACACAGTTCTCAGCTTACCTGCAGCTGGCGGCCCCTCTTCCCAAAGTGTCGCTCTGCCGGGGGGGGGGGGGGAGTGACATAAACACCCCTCGTACCACACGAGGGGGGGGGGACCTTTAGGGGTGCTGTTTTAACACTGCTTTTACACTTCTGATGTTATAAATTGGGCCTTGGTAAAGTCAGAGTTTTTATTAAGTCATAAAACATACTGCTAATATTATAACACCTTTTCGTTTTCAACAGGGAAATATTTCCACACTGCATGTTGCATAACCGGGCTGATATTTTGGGGCACTTCACGCTGCTATTACAGAGCGTGATATTTCATAAAATCGAAATGTTTTACCCTGTTAATGTCAGCCATGCCTTCAGTTCCAGGTATAATTACATACCATTCAGGAATTTCTACAGAAAATGTACATGCACAGTAATAAAAGAGGACAGTCGACTTTGTCACTTCAAGCTCAGCGTTGTCTTTCAGCTGCATATATTTATGTCACGTGTCCCATATTAAGGCGACCCCAGTGTCCTATGCCTAGGGGTACAGACGCCCCGCGGGCAGTCACCCCCCAGGAGGTCCAGGAGCCACTGCACGGTGTTGGTTCTGACTGTATCGAGGCTGTTTGCTCCCACTTTTCTGCTGCGGTTGACGACACATGGCGCTCCTAACCACATGGATCCCAGCCCAGAATGCCTGCCTTTGCTTTCCGCCTTAACCAGACTAATGACAATGCCGAAAAAGGGAGAGAATAGCTCTGCATTATGTGGGTTTCTGCTCCTGTTTCACATTGATAGCATTCTGATAGTTGTGGGGTTTCCCCAGATATTACAAACTGGCAAATGCTGGTATTTCCAGAATACAGACCTCTTTTATTGATCCAGAAATCATTTACTGGATAAAATAATCCATGTCAGACAAATATAACCTTAAAGTGGTTTGGTGTTCTGAGACGGAAAGCAGACCGCATTAGATTTGCTGTTTATGTTTCGGATATTTAATATGTTAATTGTTTCCAAATGAGTATAGAGCCTTTTAGCGCATAATGTAATCAAATCTTTTCAAAATCCATGTGGTCAGTAAAACAAAGGTGGCCATTTTGTTATTTCTGAGCTCTTAAGGAATAATCTGAATTTAATTTTATAAACATGTATAGCAGTATTGGTGAATATTTTCTGAAAAAAAAAAAACATTTTAAAACACCTTAATTGTGTTTCTGGTGTGGTTTAATCTAACCAGATGATCCCACCCCAGTCAAGATAATTTGGTTATAATTAAAATAATGAATAGAATAATGCTGTAAATTATAATGGTTTAGCATCAGCAAGCAAACAGGTGGAGATACTGTAAAATGGCCGCCATCTGCATGTAGTCGTCCCCGGAAGGGTGGAGTTCTTGTTATTGGATGTCTGCAGCTGTAACCTTGAAGGATGCAATTTCATCTTTCATTTATTCTTCCCCATCTAGATTGTATCAGGATAAACTGTAACTCCAGTAAGTTTATACTTAACTTCTTGATCTTAAGATGTATTCTGAAGGAAACACTGTAGCTGATTCGTTTGATTCTGTTCTTTTGTGTGGAGAGTGAGTGAGTGAGTGAGTGAGTGAGTGAGTGTGTGTGTGTGTGTGTGTGTGTGTGTGTGTGTGTGTGTGGTTTGCGATGGCGATGATGCAGTGGTCTGGGGGTGACTTAATAATCTGCTGAACAATTTACCTTTTTTAATTTGCTCACAATACGCGATGCAGCAGATTCCCCTTCTACACAATGGCCCACATGTCATTTCCTTTCTCCACTGAGCCGTATCTGAGTGTCAGTAAGGGTCTGTTCATCATTTATCTTCCTTTTTTTTTCCCCGCACCACAGAAGGTCACATGTCTTTGCCTGGATATTTGCATTAGATTCATTCATTCTGACTATTGTAATGTCTTACATGGCAACTGTTCATCATGTTCAAAACAGTATTGTGAAGGCAATTAGTTTGGGGTGATTTGTGGAGTGTGACCTCATGTCTTCAGGCCTCTGATCAGGTCACTTCATGGTCTCTAACTGCATAACTAACAATGCAGTTTTGGAATTAAAAATTCCAGTGCTTTTTGTTTGATATAATCCCAGACAGTCCCAGGTCAAGTTCAGGGCATTCTGAAAATGCTGTTTTCTGTGCTTGGGTCACTCTCTTGTGTTACGATCGGCAGGGAAGCGGGTGATCGTGAAGGCAGGCGAACGGGCAAGGAGCAGGCAGGCAGAATACGGGAAACTGGGATTTATTCAGGTACGGGCAGGGCAGGACGGAACAAAACAGACGCTCGAAGACTCACTAACATCAATGACAGGCCATGAACTAAGGCAAAACAGGGACTGAAATAGACACGACAGAGCAAAACAACAAGGTACAGCTGGGTACGATCGGTGAAGCACACTGGATAATCAGGGGGGGCGTGGCACACACGAGGATCGTACGAGCCGGGCGTGACACTCATGTAGGTTAACTTGAGCATTTTGGATGTGGCCCACTTTCTGTCAGACTACATTTCCCGTAGAGATACTGTGGTATTCTCTTGTCCAGTTTGCTCTGCACTGGACATCGCTCCTTCTGTGGCTGAATCCAGCTGGGGCCAGTGGGGCCTGAGCTAACGGAGCTACCCCAAACCATGATACTCCCACTGCCGCTCTTCTTTTGTTTGGGATGCAGTGTTCTGTGTTCGCAAAGCGTAATACTTCTGTTTATTCTCATATATCCCTTTGGATCTCCAGAAAATTCCTCCAATGGCCTTCTCAATTATTCAGTTTTTCTTCGGCAGATCAGAGATGGACAGCAGCATTCTTTCTGAAGTGCATTGGCTTTGTCTTTGATATTCTCCTGCACACATCTGACATAATCTTGTTCGGTGTCAGGATAATGCAGCGATATGGATAATTCTGCCGAGTGCGCAGATGTTCTCACTACGGTAGCCTGCAGTTCACCCGAGCTTCAGGTAACCATGCATACAGTCTCAGGTCTGCTTTTAGCTTTTAGCTACAGTACAAGCTGATAAACTTTAGCATGCCTGCTGGTCTTATTGTGGAATCTGAAATTTCATGTGTAGTAGTAGTATCTAGTACATTTTATGTATTGAAT